>NC_045785.1:73616482-73916482 GCF_009873245.2 Balaenoptera musculus
TATTATCATCACTTTTTTTTAGTAAGAAAATTAAGGCTTAGAGAAGTTTAACAAGGTCACACAGTTAAATGGCAGAGCCGTGTGCAATGCAAACTTCGTCAGTTTGTTCTAGGCCTTCTACTCATAATCACTAGTTATTCTGCTCTCCTAACATGGTAATGATAATTTTCTTTTAAAAATTGTACATTTGAAACTCTCCTAGAATCCAAAAGCCCTTAGAAGATCTGTCTACCTACCATATCACCTTTTTAGACTATTACTTAGCTTTTCCTATGTGCCGGGTACTGTTGTTGGTGCTATATGTATAATAACCCACTTAATCTTCACAACCCTTTGACATAGGAACTATGATTGCTCTTATTTTATACAAGAGGAAATTTAGGCACAAAGAGGCTAAGTAATTTGTCCAAAGCCACATGGTTAGTAAGTAGTCAGGCTGGGATTTGAACCCAGGCAGTGTGACTCTAGAGTCTGTGTTCTTAACCACCATGCCATATTGGCTGCTTTTCTAAAAATCTGTAAATGTTTTACTTTATTTACTTATCTCTTGCATAATAATCTTACCAGTGGTAGAAAACTCAGTACTCTATCAGCCAGGGTTACACCAGACAAATAGAATCGATAGGCTATATATTAAGAGATATATTGCAAGGAATTGACTTATTGATTATGGGGGCTGGCTAGGTAAGTCCAAAATCCATGGGGCAGGCTGTCAGGAAGGGCATGCTGGAACTCTCAGGCACAGGCTGATGCTGAAGTCCACAGGCTGACTTCAGGGAAGCTTCAGTTCTGCTCTTCAAGGCCTTTCAGTTGATCGAATCAGACCCACCCAGATTATCCAGGATAATCTTTACTTGAAATGACCTGATTATGGACTTTTCATCACATCTACCAAATACCTTCACAGCAACACCTAGATTAGTGTTTGATTGAATAACTGGAGACTATACCCTAGCCAAGTTTACACATAAAACTGATCATCACAGACATTGTTTTTTTTCTTTTTTAACCCTGGGGTGGAGGGTGGGGGGAGCTTTTCATTTTCCTAAGCCAGAAATGGAACTTTCTATTTTCTCTTCAACCTTCATTTATTTATTAATCACTCTGGTACCTCCTCAACACCATCCACCCCCCCATCGCCATTACCACAGCCAAAAAAGATTTCAAATGTTTTGCGATAGAAGGCATATACATAAATCATATTATCTTTAAAGTAAAATTTTAAAAATAAACAGGAGCCTCAAAATAAAGTAGATTAAGATTGAACCAGAAAACTGATGGTGAGACTAGTTATTATATTTGAGCATAAAATTTAGCACTTTCTACATGGCAAGGGAGTTATACAGTATAGAACCTCTTCCAAATTCACTGAAATTCTAACAAATTTAGCATTGAATTCTAACAGGAATTTAATCTATCTCAATATAAGGAGCATTGGCCTACATAATTCACAAGATAACTGTTGTTTAATAAAAGAGAACTCTTTAGATTCCTAGGTGCAAGAAGGAGGGTTTCAGAAAGCTGCCTGCAGTTATTATTTTTTGGCAATTTTTATTTGTATCTTGACCATTTTATCTTCTTTTGATAAGTACAATTTAAAATGCCGTAAGATCCTTTACTAAGAAGAGGATTTAAAGTGCTGCATCATAGACTTTCTAAAAAGGCTTATAAGAATCTTAAGTGTGTGTCTTACAGACCCTCTCAATTAGACAGTTGGGGTTTCTAGAAATGAGGACTTTGTCCTGTAACACAGCAGTCCCCAACCTTTTTTGGCACCAGGGACCGGTTTCATGGAAGACAGTTTTTCCACAGACGGAGCAGTGGGGGGAGGTTGGGGGGGGATGGTTCAGGCGGTAATGTGAGCGATGGGGAGCAGTAGATGAAGCTTCGCTTGCTCGCCCGCTGCTTGCCTCCTGCTGTGCATCCCGGTTCCTAATAGGCCTTGGATTGGTACTGGTCCGCAGCCCGGGGGTTGGGAACCCCTGCTACAGCAGCCTTACATGAGGCCCAAAGTAGAGAATGGCCTTTCAGAGAGAAATGTGAACGTGGCTTTTGTCTATTGGAGTTGATTATAATATGATAACATGAAACCCAGGGTTTTAAAAGGAACTGTATCACTTAGATTGAAAGGGGCAGAGAATTCATAATGAAAAGAAGCCTCTGGGCCCTCAACCTCCTGTGGAAAGGAAGCAGGCTGAGAAGCTACTCAGCTCTAAACATAGGCCATTTGTTATGGAAAATGAAGGATGACTCAGAGGATGCAGCCAAGAAGCCAGAGAGTAGAGCTAAGAGACATGGAGAACCACTCCCAGGACTAGTCAAGGAACTGGTGACTTGTGCCCAACTGGATTTCAGACTTGCTATTGACTAATGACTGTTATGTACCTCTTGTTTTCCCCCTTTTTGAATGGTAGTGTCCATTGCAATTTTCCTGTTCCTTGCCTCACCATTGTATATTGGGTTTGTATTGGGCCGATAACTTGCATCTTCACAGATCGTCAAATTAGAAGAATCATACCTGAGGAGCTGCAGACAAGAAACTGGATTTGAGGAGCCTCCTCTCCATCTGCACCTGATTTAGACTAGGTCCTGGACTCTGAGCTGATGTTGTAATGGGACTCTGGGGGGGCCTTGGGAGGGGTTAAGTGTATTTTGAAAATGGAGAAGTGTAAATAATTTGTGGCCAGAGGATACTGTGACAGGGTAACGATGGCTGCAAATTTTTAACCACCCTTTCCATCCAGAGGCATAGTTGATTTCTTCACTCCCTTTAATCTGGGCTAGACATATGATTGTTTAAGCAATAAAATATGGTGGATGTGATGCTGGGTCAATTCCAGGCTTTATGCCTTTGAGAAGTCTAATAGCCTGTGCTCTTATAGAAACCAGCTACTATGTAAGAAGTCTGACTATTTTGAGACCGGCATGCCCAACTAGCCACTTGGAAAGAGAAAGAAAAGTGACAGTGAGAGAGAGAAAGAGAGAGAGAGGGGGAGACAGAAACAGAGGGACAGAGGGAGTTAGAGATAGGCCATATGGAGTAGCACCTAGGCACTAGACAAGTGAGTGACGCTTTCTTAGCCCTTTCAGTCAGCCCAGCCTTCAACTGAAGCCAGATGAGTGAGTGACTCAGCCAGCAGTGAGAAGTGAGACGGCAGATGTATGACTTCAGCTGGGCTGTTCCAGCTATCCTCCAGCTGTTTGAGTCACCCAGCTAAGACCCCAGACCTTGTGGAACAGAGATAAGCAGTTCCTACTGTACCTTGACCAAATTCTTGAACCACAGAATTGTGAGAAAAATATGCTCACAATTAACACTAAGTTTTGGTGTTTGTTACATAGTGATAGACAACTGAAACACATACGAAGGAACTGAAATACAGAAAAGTTCTATCACCTGCCCAAGTTCAATCACATTTTAAACTGCCTATGTCCCTGTTCTTTCCAGAGGATCCTCTGGAACCTCTTTTCCATTATTAGCAAACCTGTCCTCACCTACAGGTTTTCCACGTAATGCACATTTTTTCCCCTACTACCTCGCATTAATAGTTGGACAGTTATGGTTAGCATACCTCCTTGATTTAATTCTAGAGTAATGATAGAATCTGAGATACAGCTGGGTACTATTCCTTAGTTTAAAATATCTCAAGTGGGATCTTCTCCTCTGAGTGTTTCATAAAAGAAATTCCTCACGCAAAAGCATTTAGTTATTAGCAAAGTACAACTGACTGAAAATTTCTTAAAGGAAATTCAGGATCATTTATGTAATATACCAAAAGGTAAACAATTTAGTACTCATGAGACATTAAAGTTTTTCTCAAATGTCCTTCTGATTGTACTCTTGATTAGAGGTCTTCTTTCTTGACCATTCACTAGAACAGAATGCTACCCTGGTCACTTCTCCCTTCTGGATATTTTTCTCTGGAACATCTAATTCTTTCCCACCACCTCAGTATTCAGAGAAACTTCTCGCTTTCACAGAAAACCCAGGCACTGACACTTGCTTCTTTTTAAACCTGGAGTGAGTTTATTCAACCATTTCTTTCAACAAATGAATTTTCATAATAACAGTTAGGGGAAATTTTCTACTCACCATTACTTATATATAATAAAAAGAAAAGAAAAATCTCAACCAGAATCCCACCATTCACAGATAACCAGTTAGCATTTTTTTCTTCAATATATCCTTTTTAAAAATATATGGGTTAGTTTTAACAAAAATGGGATTATAATGGGTTGGCCAAAACATTCGTTTGGTTTTTCCATAAGATGGCTCTAGTAGCATTTATTTGTCTTTAACTTCATTCAAAACAATTTTGTTAGATTGTATCGTGACAGCTGTCGTATCAGTGTGTGTTTAAAAAATAAACATCAAAATTGGTGAATTTTTGTGTAGCCATTTTAATACTGAAGATGGAAGAAAGAAGCAACATTTTCGGCATATTATGCTTTATTTTTCAAGAAAGGTAAAAACGCAACTGAAATGCAAAAAAAGATTTGTGCCGCATATGGAGAAGTTGCTGTGACTGATCAAACATCTCAAAAGTAGTTTGCGTGCTGGAGATTTCTCGCTGGACGATGCTCCACGGTTGGGTAGACCAGTCGAAGTTGATAGTGATCAAATCGAGACATTTATTGAGAACAATCAATGTCATACCACGTGGGAGATAGCCGACATACTCAAAATATCCAAATCAAGCGCTGAAAATCATTTGCACCAGCTTGGTTATGTTAATCGCTTTGATGTTTGGGTTCCACATAAGTTAAGTGAAAAAAACCTTCTTGACCGTATTTCCACATGCAATTCTCTACTTAAACATAATGAAAATGTTCTGTTTTAAAAACAAATTGTGATGGGCCATGAAAAGTGGATACTGTACAATAATGTGGAACGGAAGAGATCATGGGGCAAGCGAAATGAACCACCACCAACCACACCAAAGGCTGGTCTTCACCCAAAGAAGGTGATGTTATGTATATGATGGGATTGGAAGGGAGTCCTCTATGATGAGCTCTTTCTGGAAAACCAAACAATTAATTCCAACAAGTACTGTTCCCAATTAGACCAACTGAAAGCAGCACTCGATGAAAAGCGTCTGGAATTAGTTAACAGAGAACACATAATCTTCCATCAGGATACTGCAAGGCTACATGTTTCTTTGATGACTAGACAAAAACTATTACAGCTTGGCTGGGAAGCTCTGATTCATCCGCTGTATTCACCAGACATTGCACCTTCGGATTTCCATTTATTTCGGTCTTTACAAAATTCTCTTAATGGAGAAAATTTTAGTTCCCTGGAAGACTGTAAAAGGCAGCTGGAACAGTTCTTTGGTCAAAAAGGTTAAAAGTTTTGGGAAGATGGAATTATGAAGTTGCCTGAAAAATGGCAGAAGGTAGTGGAACAAAAGGGTGAATACGTTGTTCAATAAAGTTCTTGGTAAAAATGAAAAATGTGTCTCTTATTTTTACTTAAAGCTGAAGGAACTTTTTGGCCAGCCCAAGAATAGTATGGTACTTACCACGTGCCAGTCACTATTATAAGTGCTTTAACCTGGTTTATTTTATTTGATCTACCTCACAACCCAGTGCGGTCTGTACTTTTTTTAACACCATTTACAGGTGAAGAAACTAAAGCAGTTAAATAATTTGCCCAACAGCACATAACTGGGATTTAAATTTAGGTAGGCTTGACTTTAGAGCCTGCAATTTTAACCATTACCCTAATCTGCCATCTAAGTATACATTCTTATACTTTGTTTTGTTTTTTTTCATTTTTACATCACGAATTTTTCCATGCAGTCAGATGTTATTCTCTAGGGAATTTTTTTTAACATTGTTTGTTAAATTTATTGAAATAATAACATGTATAGAACTAATTTTTTTAACTCTCCACTTCAATAGTAACCATTCTTCCTACTTCCAATAGCGTTAATTAGTTTTGCTTGTTTTATAAATGTTATACAGTAGGTACTCTTTTTGTGTCTGATTCATCCCTATGGTTGAGTATAGTTAGAAATTGTCCATTCTCTTGGCTGTGTTGTATTCCATTGTTTGAGTATATCATAATTTATCCATTCTGTTGTTGGTATATGTTAAGTTTCCATTTGGGGGCTATTATAAATGGTGCTGCTATAAACATTCTGGTACATGTATTCTGGTGAAAATATGTATGAATTTCTATTGAGTATATACCTAGTTGTGGACATTCAGCTTTAATAGATACAGTCGATAGTTTTCTGAAGTTGTACCAATTTGCATTACTATCAGCATCGTATGAGAGTTCTCCTTGTTCTACAATCCCAACAACTTTTGGTTTTTCCTTCCTTGTTTGCTTTAGGAAAATACTAGTGTTCCATTGTATGATTATGTACTGTCTTTAAAAAGGCAGCTCCTGTTGTTGGGCGTTTAGGTTGTTTTCATTCTTTTTTTGAAAAGTGTTGAGACTAGTATTCTTGTAGATTTATTTTTTTAGACTTCTGGTACATGTTTTCCATGCACATAATTGTACAAATAACATGAGTGTTTGTTTCACTGAAGCATTATAAGAAGGAGTTATTGTAAGTTTTACAGCTTTAATCAGCATGAAATAGCATCTCATATTTTTAATTAATTTTATTTCTAGCAAAAGTTGAACATTATGTTTATTGGTAATTTTTATATTTTTAATAAGTAACCTGTTCTCATCCTGTGCTCATATTTCACTTGAAATATTTGTGAGTGTCTTTATTATCATTATTAACCCTTCTCTGGCTGTATGTTATAAACTTTTACTATTTATCTTTCAATTTTGCAAAAATTTAAGTTTTTATGTAATCAAATGTATATTTTACAGTTTTTGTCTTTGGTATCATGCTTTAAAAGATCTAGTCATATTTTCAACTATTCCATTCCACTCTCTTCTTCCCCTTTGTGTATATATATATGTGTATGTGTACATATATGCATATATGTACACATACACATATATATGTGTATATATATGCATATATTTGTACTGTATACATACATATAAATATTCAAGTTTTACCATTTGAAAAATAATATGAGAGTGTAAACTTTCTCCCTCTATGTCATGTCATCTTCTTTTTCTCAAATCTCTTTTAAAACTAAACTTCTTAATTAATAGGCTAATTTCACAGCTTCTACTTTCTTTCTGTTTATACCTCAAATCCTAAGGTTGATCTCTGTTCCTACCTGCTTTGGTAAGCGTCATCAATAATCCTGTTTGTGACCTTTTTTCTTTAGTTTCTCTCCTCTGTAATGTTTCCCCAAGTGAGTCATCCACTCAGTTACTTCAGATACTGCCACTTCCTATTACTTCTTTGTGACCAATACATATCTCTCTTCAGTTCTCCAGGCATATTTAATTTTTACTGGGTGTGTTACCTGGAAAGTCAAATTGAGGAAATTGTCTTTTCCCTAAGTCTGTATCCCCTATTTAGGTGAAAATGGAGAACTTTCTTAGTCATGTAAGCCAGAAATCTGGGAGTCATTCTAGATTCTTTCATTTTCCTTATCCCCTATCTCTCATTGGTGACTGCATCTTATCAGTGATTTGTCCCCTCATTTCTACTTCTACTGCTTCTGTCTTAGTCAGTTCTTTATCATCCCTTTCTAGGATATCTAAAATATTTGCTTAACCAATCTCCTTACCTATGTTTTCTTAGCCATCTCCCAAAACTGATCTGGTTCCTCCCTGCTTAAAATCATTTTTTTGTCCTCCATTGAATGTCGTATAGAATCTGTTCTTAGCATGGCATGTAAGGCCTGTCATGATTTGGCCCCTGTAACTTGTTTGATTTCCTTCCTATCACTCCTTATAGTGCGTTTTAAGACACAATAAGACACTGTTATTAACTATGATTGCTTTGGCATTTGTTAATGACTTTAACACCCAAAGCTGTAGTATTCAGAAGTATGCCCCAAACACAAAATGAATCTTTCTGTATTGCTAGCTAATGTTTATTAAGATATTACAAATAAATTTTTTAATTAGTTTGAGCAAAACAAATCAATCTACTATGGGAAAAATGTATTGGATTAATTCAAAACTAAATCAAAATAATTTTGTCTGCTGTTTCTTGCTTGAGATTATCTATATTAATATCTCCCATTAGTATGGATTATTGAAGATTTACTGTGCCTGATCTCTTCTTCCGTTATTTGATTTTATATAAACTTCTCAAAGGAATTAACCAAGGATATAAATAGTACCTGTACATAATTACCAAGTTCTTGATAATTAAAAAAATTGGTAAGTATGCCTTTTTTTGAGCGATAATTTCTGAAATTCACCCTGCTACTTTTCTTTTGTAAGGCCTTTACCCATACTCTTTCCTGTCTGGAAATCTTTTTATCTCTTTTCCTTTCACCTAATTAACCCTTTATCACATCCCTCATATTTCATTTCAATTATTATGCTTTTAGGAAGGTGTTCTCTGATCTTCCCACATTAGATTAAGGTCTCCTGTTATATATTTTCATAGAATCATGCGGCTTTTTTATAGTACAGTCTTTCTCACTGAATTATAATATCTGTTTTTGCTATTAACTGAAGTCTAGCACACAGTACTGTGCTTGGCACATAGTAGGGACTCAGGAAATACTTGGTGAATAGATAAGTACAGTTTCTTGATAGGCAAAGAGGATAGATTGGAAATATTTTTTTCTGAAAGATGCTTGTTTTAAATATAGACATAGCAACCTTGGTATATCTAAAATACTGTAAGAAGAAAAAATCTAATCCTATAGATTGATGTGCCAACTGGTGCTTTTAATTTTTATTTTGTATTTATTCCTAATATAAGATTGGGAAGATAGCCGTAAAAATACTTCTGCTAGGTAGCAAAGAAGACTAATTATGTTCCTGGAAATAGCTACAACTATATACTTTCAACTTCAGGCCTGGTTTACTTGTTATATTAGAAGCAATGTCTTAACAAGAAAGTAATATTGCAAGTGGTCTTGTGAACTTGACTCAGAAACAGAAGATCAAATGGAGATTTATTTTGGAGAATTGAGAATATAGTGGTGTAGCAATGAATATCCATTGGTGGCATTGCCATGGAGGTGAGTGTCCATTTCACAACAGACAGTGTCTTAAGTGCATTGCTTCTCAACTGTGGCTTACCTCCTTTGGTTCCTGCCTTAACCTGGTTTTCAAGTCTTCCTAACCATTCTATATTATACCCATTTCATGAATTCCTTTTCTTCTTAAAATAACTAATATCCGTTTTGTTGTTGTTGTTGTTGTTTTTTTTTAACAACAACCTGACTAGTACATGTCCTAAAGGGGAATCTGATTCACATGTCCTCCCAGGAAAGGCAGCTAGAGGTCTTATTTGTATGTATATTTCATAGGGCTCCCAGGGAAACAATGAAAAGTACTCTTAGGATGGATAGTTAAGCTCTAAGGCACAGGAATCAAGGATCATAGAACTCTAATTGATAGTTGGGAGTAATGTTTTTGCATAGAAGAATTCTGAAAGACGGTGCTCCAAATTTCTTAAAAGATTGACAGGAAATATTTTCAGTGCAGAAAACTGACAGGATTAATATCCAGATTAAAAAACACTTTAAAAGTCAACAAAAAGACAAAAAATGAGAATGGAGAGAAAAATACAGTAAAGGATGTGAATAGGTAAATTACTGAAGATGAGATTCAGATGATCAGTTGACATATGAAGAGATATTTGACTTCATTAGTAATCAGTGAAATTTAAAATAAGATGTCTTTTTTCATTTACCAGATTAGCAGAGATGAACAAACCACACATGTATGTATTATGTATTGCAAGCATGTTGAGTGTAAATTGGGATAGCTCCTCCTGAGATGATTTGGTTGTATCTATTAAAAATGAAAATGGGTATAAAGAGTAACTCAGGAATTCCTCTTTTAGGTATCTTCTGAATAGAAACACACATGTGCAAAAACAAGTGTGTATTTTTTAAAAAAAGACAACTATTGGCAAGGTTGTGAAAAAATTGGACCCTCATACATTGCTGGTGGAAATGTAAAATGGTGCAGGCACTTTGGAAACTGTCAGTTTCTCAAAACGTTAAGCACCAAATTACCGTACGCAGCAGTTTTTACTCTTAGAAATCTGTCCAATAGACTTAAAAACATATGTCTACATAACTTGTACACAAATACTCATAGCAGCATTGTTTATAATAGCCATAAAGTGGAAACAACTGGTGAAACAGAATGTGGTGTATCTGTACAATGGAATATTATTCAGCAATAAAAATTAGCAAAGTATTGATACATGCTACAACATAAGATAAACTTCAAAAACATTAAGCCAAGTGGAAGAAGTGAGACAGGAAAGACCGCATATTGTATAATTTCATTTATGTGAAAATGACAAAATCTGTAGAAACAGTAAGTAGAATAGTGGTTGCTCAGGGCATAGTGGGAATGGAGAATGACTGCAAATGGGCATGAGGTTCCTTTTGGGGTGATGCATACTCTAAAATTAAGTAGTGGAGATGATTGTGCAACTATAAATTCACTTTAAAAATGCCACCGAGGACAGAGTCAAAATGGCAGACTAGGAGGAGCGGAATTCATGTGTCCACACAACTAGGGCCCCTACCAGGCACTGCTGGGGGACATGGACACCTAAGGGGATAGAGGAACCCCCAGCGACCGGTTTGCGGGATCTTGGTTCCCAGGTCAGAGGTCAGGCCTGAGCTCCTGTGGTGGGAGCTCTGAGTCCAAACTACTGGACTAACAGAGAACCTCAGACCCCAGGGAATATTCATCAGAATGAGGCCTCCCGGAGATCCTAATCTCAGCATCAAGACATGGCTCTCTCCAACTGCCTGCAAACTCCAGTGATTGACACCTCAGGCCAAACAACCAGTAAGAGGGGAATACAGGCCCACCCATCAAAAAAAAAAAACAACAAGAAACGACAAAAAAATATGTTACAGACGAACGAGCAAGGTAGAAACCTACAAGACCAAATAAATGAAGATGAAATAGGCAACCTACCTGAAAAAGAATTCAGAGTAATGATTGTAAAGATGATCCAAAATCTCGGAAACAGAATGGAGAAAATACAACAAACATTTAACAAGGATCTAGAAGAACTGAAGAGCAAACAAATAGTGATGAACAACACAAAAACTGAAATTAAAAATACCCTAAAAGGAATCAATAGCAGAATAACTGAGACAGAAGAATGGATAAGTGAGCTCAGAGATAAAATGGCAGAAATAACTGCCAGGGAGCAGAATAAGGAAAAAAGAATGAAAAGAATTGAGGACAATCTCAGAGACCTGTGGGACAATATTAAACACATTAACATTCGAATTATAGGGGCCCCACAAGAAGAAGAGAAAAAGAAAGGGTCTGAGAAAATATTTGAAGAGATTATAGTCAAAAACTTCTCTAACATGGGAAAGGAAATAGTCAATCAAGTCCAGGAAGTGCAGAGAGTCACATACAGGGTAAACCCAAAGAGAAACACGCCGAGACACATATTAATCAAACTATCAAAAATTAAATACAAAGAAAAAATATTAACAGCAGCAAGGGAAAAACAACAAATAACGTACAAGGGAATCCCCATAAGGTTAAGAGCTGATCTTTCAGCAGAAACTCTGCAAGCAAGAATGGAGTGGCGGGACATATTTAAAGTGATGAAAGGGAAAGACCTACAACCAACATTACTCTACCCAGCAAGGATCTCTTTCAGATTTGACGGAGAAATTAAAACCTTTACAGACAAGCAAAAGTTAAGAGAATTCAGCACCACCAAAACAGCTCTACAACAAATGCTAAAGGAACTTCTTTAGGCAGGAAACACAAGAGAAGGAAAAGACCTATAAAAACAAACCCAAAAGAAATAAGAAAATGGTAATAGGAACATACATATCGACAATTACCTTAAATGTAAATGGATTAAATGCTCCTACAAAAAGACATAGACTGGCGGAATGGATACAAAAACAAGACCTGTACGTATGCTGTCTATAAGAGACCCACTTCAGACCTAGGGACACATACAGACTGAAAGTGAGGGGATGGAAAAAGATATTCCATGCAAATGGAAATCAAAACAAAGCTGGAGTAGCAATTCTCATATCAGACAAAATAGACTTTAAAATAAAGACTATTACAAGAGACAAAGAAGGACCCTACATAATGATCAAGGGATCCATCCAAGAAGAAGATATAACAATTGTAAATATTTATGCACCCAACATAGGAGCACCTCAATACATAAGGCAAATGCTAACAGCCATAAAAGGGGAAAACGACAGTAACAATAATAGTAGGGGACTTTAACAGCCCACTTTCACCAGTGGACAGATCATCCAAAATGAAAGTAAAAAAGGAAACACAAGCTTTAAATGATACATTAAACAAGATGGACTTAATTGATATTTATTGGACATTCCATCCAAAAACAACAGAATACACTTTCAAGTGTTCATGGAACATTCTCCAGTATAGATCATATCTTGGGTCACAAATGAAGCCTTGGTAAATTTAAGAAAATTGAAATTGTATCAAGTATCTTTTCTGACCACAATGCTATGAGACTAAGTATCAATTACAGGAAAAACACTGTAAAAAATGCAGACACATGGAGGCTAAACAATATGCTACTAAATAATCAAGAGATCACTGAAGAAATCAAAGAGGAAATCAGAAAATACCTGGAAACAAATGACAATGAAAACTCGATGACCCAAAACCTATGGGTTGCAGCAAAAGCCGTTCTAAGAAGGAAGTTTATAGCAATACAGTCCTACTTCGAGAAACAAGAAACATCTCAAATAAACAACCTAACCTTACACCTAAAGCAATTAGAGAAAGAAGAACAAAAAAAACCCCAAAGTGAGCAGAAGGAAAGAAATCATAAAGATCAGATCAGAAATAAATGAAAAAGAAACGAAGGAAACAATAGCAAAAATCAATAAAACTAAAAGCTGGTTCTTTGAGAAGATAAACAAAATTGATAAACTATTAGCCAGACTCATCAAGAAAAAAAGCGAGAAGACTCAAATCAACAGAATTAGAAATGAAAAAGGAGAAGTAACAACTAACACTACAGAAATACAAAGGCTCATGAGAGGTTACTACAAGCAACTATATGCCAATAAAATGGACAACCTGGAAGAAATGGATAAATTCTTAGAAAAGCACAACCTTCCGAGACTGAACCAGGAAGAAATAGAAAATATGAACAGACCAATCACAAGCACTGAAATTGAAACTGTGATTAAAAATCTTCCAACAAACAAAAGCCCAGGACCAGATGGCTTCACAGGTGAATCCTATCAAACATTTAGAGAAGAGCTAACACCTATTCTTTTCAAACCCTTCCAAAATATAGCAGAGGGAGGAACACTCCCAAACACATTCTACGAGGTCACCATCACCCTGATACCAAAACCAGACAAAGATGTCACAAAAAAAGAAAACTACAGGCCAATATCACTGTTGAATATAGATGCAAAAATCCTCAATAAAATTCTTGCAGACAGAATCCAGCAGCCCACTAAAGGGATGATACATCATGATCAAGTGGGGTTATCCCAGGAGTGCAAGGATTCTTCGATATATATAAATCAATCAATGTGATACACCATATTAACAAAGTGAAGGATAAAAACCATATGATCATCTCAATAGATGCAGAAAAAGCTTTTGGCAAAATTCAACACCCATTTATGATAAAAACTCTCCAGAAATTGGGCACAGAGGGAACCTACCTCAACATAATAATGGCCATATATGACAGACCCACAGCCAACATCATTCTCAATGGTGAGAAACTGAAACCATTTCCTCTAAAATCAGGAACAAGACAAGGTTGCCCATTCTCACCACTATTATTCAACATAGTTTTGAAAGTTTTAGCCACAGGAATCAGAGAAGAAAAAGAAAAGGCATCCAAATCGGCAAAGAAGAAGTAAAACTGTCACTTTTGCAGATGACATGATACTATACATAGAGAATCCTAAAGATGCTACCAGAAAACTACTAGAGCTAATCAATGAATTTGGTAGAGTAGCAGATTACAAAATTAATGCACAGAAATCTCTTGCATTCCTATACACTAATGATGAAAAATCTGAAAGAGAAATTAAGGAAACACTCCCATTTACCATTGCATCAAAAAGAATAAATTACCTAGGAATTTATTACCTACCTAAGGAGAGAAAAGACCTGTATACAGAAAGCTATAAGACACTGCTGAAAGAAATTAAATATGGTACAAACTGATGGAGAGATATAACATGTTCTTGGCTTGGAAGAATCGACATTGTGAGAATGACTATAATACCCAAAGCAATCTACAGATTCAGTGCAATCCCTATTAAACTACCAATGGCATCTATCACAGAACTAGAACAAAAATTTTCACAAGTTGTATGGAAACACAAAAGAACCAGAATAGCCAAAGCAATCTTGAGAAAGAAAAACGGAGCTGGAGGAATCAGGCTTCCAGACTTCAGGCTATGCTACAAAGCTACAGTAATCAAGACAGTATGGTACTGGCACAAAAACAGAAATATAGATCAATGGAACAGGATAGAAATCCCAGAGATAAACCCACGCACACATGGTCACCTTATCTTTGATAAAGGAGGCAAAAATATACAATGGAGAAAAGGCAGCCTCTTCAATAAGTGGTGCTGGGAAAACTGGACAGCTACATGTAAAAGAATGAAATTAGAACACTTCCTAACTCCATACACAAAAAGAAACTCAAAATGGATTAAAGATTTAAATGTAAGGCTAGACACTATAAAACTCTTAGAGGAAAACATAGGGAGAACACTCTATGACATAAATCACAGCAAGATCCTTTTTGACCGACCTCCTGGAGATATGGAAATAAAAACAAAAATAAAGACATGGGACCTAATGAAACTTAAAGCTTTTGCACAGCAAACGAAACCATAAACATGATGAAAAGACAACCCTCAGAATGGGAGAAAATATTTGCAAACCAAGCAACTGACAAAGGATTAATCTCCAAAGTATACAAGCAGCTCATGCAGCTCAATATCAAAAAAACAAAGAACCCAATCCAAAAATGGGCAGAAGACCTAAAAAGACATTTCTGCAAAGAAGATATACAGATTGCCAAGAAACACATGAAAGGATGCTCAACATCCCTAATCATTAGAGAAATGCAAATCAAAACTACAATGAGGTATCACCTCACACCGGTCAGAATGGCCATTATCAAAAAATCTACAAACAATAAATGCTGGAGAGGAGTGGAGAAAAGGGAACCCTCTTGCACTGTTGGTGGGAATGTAAATTGATACAGCCACTATGGAGAGCAGTATGGGGGTTCCTTAAGAAACTAAAAATAGAACTACCATATGACCCAGCATTCTCACTACTCATCATATACCCTGAGAAAACCATAATTCAAAAGAGTCATGTACCACAATATTCACTGCAGCACTCTTTACAGTAACCAAGACATGGAAGCAACGTTAAGTGTCCATCAACAAATGAATGGATAAAGAAGATATGGGACATATATACAATGGAATATTACTCAGCTGTAAGAAGAAACGAAATTGAGTTATTTGTAGTGAGGGGGATGGACCTAGAGTCTGTCATACAGCATGAAGTAAGTCTTAAATTGAAAAAAATACCGTATGCTAACATATATACGGAATCAAAAAAAAATGGTTCTGATGAACCTAGGGGCAAGACAGGAATAAAGATGCAGACGTAGAGAATGGAGTTGAAGCCATGGGGTGGGGGAAGGATAATCTGGAACGAAGTGAGAGAGTAGCACTGATATATACACACTACCAAATGTAAAATAGATAGCTAGTGGGAAGCCGCTGCATAGCACAGGGAGATCAGCTCTATGCTTTGTGATGCCCTGGAGTGGTGGAATAGGGAGGGTGGCAGGGAGATGCAAGAGGGAGGGGATATGGGGACATACGTATGCATGTAGCTGATTCACTTTGTTATACAGCAGAAACTAACACAACATTGTAAAGCAATTATACTCCAATAAAGATGTTAAAAAAAATGCCACTGAATTGTACACTTAAAAGTGGTTAATTTATGGTATGTAAGTTATATCTCAGTAAAACTGTTAAACATGATTAATAGCTGGGCACTTTATAAACATTGTAACCTAAGATGGTGGGCCAACACTTGCATGAAGGATTGCTGGAGGAAATTAAGACCAGAGGTATTTTATTAGGAGAAATAAAGAAAATGGAAAACAGAGGGGGCGAGGATGGAGGGGAGAGAGGAAGAGAGAGAGAGGAAGGGAGAGGGGAGAGGGAGGAAGATCACGATGTTCATTATCACATTCTTTGTAATAATGGAAACTGAAATAGCATAAGGGCCCATCAGTAGAGAAATAGCTAAGTAAAATATGGTACATATGAAATAAGTAACTTGCAAACAGGTATTCAGAGCATGATACCATTCAGGTATATTAAAAATTTAGTATATATGATACCTGTGGAAATATATGTAAAAGTATAAAAAAAGAAAATTTAAGGCTACAAGTAAATTTGGAATAGTGGTTGCTTCTAGGGAGCAGAGCAGGGGAATCAGGATGAGGATAGAAATCAGGAGGGCCTTCAGTATCGTATATAATCTAATTTCTAAGTAGATACTACATTCAAAATTATATAATTTTTGAAAGTATAAACAGGGGGCTTCCCTGGTGGCACAGTGGTTAAGAATCCACCTGCCAATGCAGGGGACACAGGTTCGAGCCCTAGTCCAGGAAGATCCCACATGCCGCAGAGCAACTAAGCCCATGCACCGCTACTGAGCCTGTGCTCTAGACCCCGTGAGCCACAACTACTGAGCCTGCGTGCCACAACTACTGAAGCCCGTGTGTCTAGAGCCTGTGCTCCACAACAGGAGAAGCCACTGCAATGAGAAGCCCGCGCACCACACTGAAGAGTGGTGCCCCCTCGCCGCAACTAGGAAAGCCTGTACACAGCAACGAAGACCCGAGGCAGCCAAAAAATAAATAAATAAATAAATTTATTTTTTAAAAAAGTATAAACAGAAAAATGGACTTGAAGCAAGTATTCCAAAATATAAATAGTGGTATTTCTGGATGGTGGGAGTAAGGATGAGGAAAAAAACCAAATTTAAGAAACAAATATAAAAAAGCATCCTTTTCTTTGATTAGCTAATGTAAAGCTGTAAAAAAAAAAAAAAAAAAAAAAAAAAATGTAAAAGTGAAAAAAAAATCTGAAAGGTGGCAGTGATAACCCTGCAAGCCCAAAGCAGACCTGAGGAGCAGCAAGAGCAGAACAACAGCTCACCATCAAGGTCACTGACCTTTGGAACAGAGCATCAGTGACCACAGTAGGAAAACCTAGGATTCTGCCTGGAAACAGAGGGAACTTAGGGATCATGGTATTTTATTGATGGGGGCCAAAATAATCAAGATTATAATACTTTAAACATCTTATATTCACATGTGACACACTTGCCATCCTTTTTTGGTTCTTATTCAACAATAATCTTGCTTATAAAATTTGACAGTGTTTTTCAAACCACTTATAATGTTATTCACTTTTTCAGTTGAGGAAGTTGGGAATTCACTTCTCATTATCTACCTGCTCTTAAAGGGTCCTGTTTCTATCTTCCAAATATCATAAAAGGACATCTAATGGGGAGAACTTTATTTGCATCCCCAACGTTAGGAATAGGAAGTCCAGGAAGTATATTTTATAGCTTTCTAGCTTCTACTATTATAGTTGGAAAAGATGGAAAAAAGCAAATACATTTTAAAGTTTTTAGCCTTGCCTGTTATTATAGAATGGAAAGGATGTTGCATGAGCCAATTAGCAACATCCAATACAGTCTACTCCTTTGACTGTTCATCACCTACATATACCCTTCTACTGACATTTCCGTACATAATGGTAATCACAGTATGCTACATCTGGATTTAATGCTACTATCCTTCATATAAATGAAAACACACTCAACTTCTATCTGGAAGGAGAGACTCAAAATTCCGTCAGTCCCTGTATCAATCTCTGGATGATACTCATTTAGTCATAATATCAGTGTAATTTTCTGCTACCCTGTGCTAAATTATAAAGTTCACAACTACTAACATACCTTATATAAAATTACTGAGGAACGGGGAGAAGGATATTGATGTGTTAGATATATACATACATACATATGTGTACACATACCAGAACAAGGTGGTATTTATGAGTAGCTGCAATAGTCCTTGTCGTTCTGTCTAGAAGTTGCGATGGGGGTGAGTATGTGTGTGTATGCGTATGTAACATCTCCACAGCTCCTTCATTGTTGTTCCCTCTGTCAGTATATAAATTAGACGGGGTTCTATTCCAGGATAGTTGCTCAGAATTGTAGTTCAGACCATCATTCTTGAATTATTGAGACCTTGATAGTGTTTTCTATGTTGGATTGCTGAAGTAACCTATCCTTTTCACCACTCAATGGAAATTATAAGAATATATCCCCACAAAATCTCCTGGGTTCCAGTCCTGTTCTTCTCTGCACACATTTTATAGCAAGAACCTATGTTTCACTGATAACCAAGATTAAATACCCAAACAAAAATAATAACTCCCCTATTTTGCCTTTTCTCTTAAAGAAAAATAAAAATTGTAACAAAGCATTATCTTGTAGTTTAATTGCACTTCCTTTTTTCTTTCTTAGTGGTACATAAATGATGATGATTCTTACAATTGGTAGTCTTAGATTCAATGAAATAGGGTAGTGAGGTCTACCACTCTCAGCTCTATTCCAGTGGTTCCCACATGTGTGTCTTCTGTGGTTGAAGAAACACCACCATACACTGGTGGCTGACAGATTTCTTTCGTATATGAACTGTAAGGTTTCAGGACATTTCTGGTTTTCTTGGCAATAATTAATCTTAATTTTTGAACTAACAATGTTCATTAATCATTTTTTCTTCAGTGTCCTCATTGTACTGGCTATTATGAATTTTAGGTATCTCTATCAATGTTAGAATTTTGTGTCCAATCAGCAAGAAACTTAAAAATATTTTATTCTCTTCATTAATTTGATTATGAAACAAAGTACCTATTCATTATTTTTATTTAGAATTTTTTTCTTTTTAATAATTTAGTGCTTTGTGGGGGTGGTGGTGGTGGGATGTACTGGGAGATTGGGATTGACATATATACACTATATGTATAAAATAGATAAGTAATAAGAACCTGCTGTATAAAAAAATAAACTAACAAACAAAAATAATAATTTAGTGCTTTTGTTTGATCCAGAAAAATTTTTGTTGTGATTCACCTTTCTAAATAGGAATAATTTTGTTGATTTCATGGCTCTTTTTCATCTTTGTTTTTATATTCCATTATGTTTTTATCTAAGTTTTATCTTATTTTTTTAAATACATAAATTTAAAGATGAAAAACGAGGTATTCTTCAAATACGTTCAAATCATGAGTCCGTAATTTCTTTTTTATTGAAAAATTCTAAAGCTTCTTCCCAATTGCAGCTAGAATGGCATACTCCTATCTCAATTTCCCCTTAGCAAAGTCTCTAAAATGCTTGCAGCCATTCTTTTAGCACCTGACATAATAGGAAGTGTGAAGGAGGGGAAGTTGGAATGAAAAGAACAGTTTTAATGGATTGTAGTTAAAGTATCTTTTGCAAATCTTACAAAAGCATATAGCCTGTGAACACAATGCTAAGAGTCTCTCCCAGGGTGTTAGAATCCCTCTCCCTGACCCCGACTCGTTTTCTGAATTTTAAGCTTCTTTAGCTTCACAGTAAATCTGCAGTGGATCTTGGGTTTTCGTTCTCTTTATGAGGGAAGGCGTCTCCTCTGGCTGGCCACTTATGACTCCTTTGCTCATGTTCCTTTTTCTGAGATCCAAAGGACAGAGATGCATTTTCCCTGCCATTGCAAATGGAGCTCTAACAAGTCTTTACTCTGCCACTGGGCCTAGGTGGCTTCATGCACCATTAAGTATCTACATTTGGTACATTTGGTGAGTCCCCCATAGCAGCCCCTAACTGCTGTGGACTCTAGAGAATGTCAAATCTCTGAGTGGTTCCCTAGAAGCACCTCATTTGATTTGAGGTGAGAGTGAAACACCTCTTCTCCAAAATGGTGTTGCCTGTCTCACAACTTGATTCACTACAGTTCTCTCCAGGACTTTTCAACCTCTACTTCTGATGTAAATTGGCTAATGTTGGCATATCTGGTTTGATGATCTGTTAGTTTGTCTCTGTAGGTAGCCTGGTCCTTAACTGAGGGCAATTAGCACCTATTGTTTTGTGTTCAGTTTGAAGGGGCTGGCCACCTGATGGAAAAATAAAGAGAACCATTTTAGTACAGATTGATGTCTTAGGTATCTGCTTAATTGCTTTTATCCCTCTGTTTTCTCCTTGAAATCCTGCTTATGTGTTCTAGGTCCTATGATAGGTACAGGAATGCAAAAGTAAACATCTATTGTAAACAGTCAAATGCAATACAAAGAATAATGTGGTTTACCTTCCATATATTAAACCATAGTGCTTAAACCCCATTTAAAAAACCCAGTATAAAGACAACTGTTTTCTTTAAAGTTATATGATGCCACTATGTAGTAACTATGATTGAACTTATGAAATTAAATATATTACATGATAAAACATTTAGTAGTAATTCTTCATTAAAGAATTCAGATGTGATATTGGAATAATATGGGGGACTTTGGAGGACTTCATTTTTCATAGCGTTGTGGAAATAGGGAAGATTTATCAAAAGGGAGAATGGGGATTCGTTTCTACTATGGTAGTCTATGTGGGAAATTTATAGTTTGATTTGTATACATGAAATAATGCTCTTGCATATCTCTAGTACATAAAATTCTTACTTGTATAAGTATCTAAAATTGTGATTTTTGTGTACTGCTAAAACCTAAGGTAATGATAACAAAAAGATTTTTCTGGATTTGTATGTGGATCCTAAGTGGCCTCATTCTGCCACCTTCTGGCTGACTCCATATCTTATAGTGCTATGAATTAAGTGTCATCTAACTGTTCCTGCTATTGTTGGCACCAGATCATTTATTTTGGGGCCTGGGAGGTTACAACTGGAGTCAAGTTAAGCTATAATGTAGTTCTAGTGCCTTAGGCTCACGATTATTTCTTAATTCTAAATGTGTCAGAGTTTATTGGAATAGCTTACCCCATGATGATGTGTCGGGTTGTTTCCTCTAACAGTATGTACTTACAACTACTACTGCTTTTCCGTTGATATTAAAACTATATCAAGTTTGTTAGCTATTTATCATAGTCACAATAAGAAAATTATTTGGAGAATGATAGAGAAATCAAAGTTTTTGAAATCGCTCCTAAGTTCTTATAGAGAAAGTAGTGTTGGGTTCAGTAATCACTTACCAAAGCTCTAAAATAAAAGCAGAAACCATGTGACTGCTAATGAAATCTTAGTATTTTATACGCTTGGTTTTATGACTCTTCAGTCTGTTTTCATTTATTCAAAAAAGATTTTGGTAAAGGCTTAAAACTTTTGAAAATGTAAATTCATTTTTAAAAAATATGATATACTTCTTGGGGGAAGGTAGGGAGAAGGAATTAATATAGAATATTGCAATTTTGTCACCTTTTATAACATACTTTACCTCTCTGTACCTCTGGAAAATTCGATAATAATACTCATCTTAAACGTGGGTTATTGTGAGGAATAAATGTTATTTCATATAAAATGCTTAGAACAATGCCTAAGAAGTTAACATTATCATCAATCTGACAAAATTCAGAATATATTACATATTTTTATATAATTTATAAGTAAGCAGATTCCAAAATATGCTAGACAATGTTTTATATTTTCTTACAGTTTTATATCCAGTATTTTAAAAAATAGAAAAATTGAAGATAGTGGAAATATTCTTCTAAAGTAGTGTAGAAATATATGTGATATACCGGCGCCTAATAAATGCCCTCTGTTTCCGTGTGAGACTCATCTTTGACTTGAGAAACCTAAAATTATCTCAAAAAAGAGCTATGGTGCTCTAAAAATTTAATCAATTCTAAAACATTTATTGAATGTTTACTATGTGATTACCATTGTGTTAGATTCTAGAGGTAGAAAATTATGGGAGAAGCTCAAAGAAGAGTTAGAAGTATAAGCATATAGTTATTGTACAGTGCAGTCAGTACAATAATGTGGGTATTAATATATTTTAGGAGCTAGAATAGAGGAAATAATATTAGACTTTAAGTAACAAGTAGGAATTGGCCAGGAGAAAGTCATCTTACATAAATGGAAATTTAATGTTGATTTTTTTGGACTACTGGTTTATCTGTACATTCTAACATTTCATATTAGTACTGCTATACTGCCTTTCATATCCAGAATGCTTTGTCATACATTCCCTGAAAAATGAGATTTTCAAGCATTTGTACTTTAGTAGGGAAGACCAGGTTTCCATCATGGTAATTCTAGGTAAAGGTAAACTGTATTTTTCTGGGTGGATATTTGCAGTGCTGCTCTCTGAGCCTATAGCTCACTACATTCACCTCCCTATTCTGTGGAGCCAGATCTACCCTGGTGGAAGTCAGATACCTGAGGCCTGGAGCTTGCCCTTGTCTACACTGATGAGGACTCTAATTTGAGTGAAAAGAGTGACTCCATTTGTATAGTGGTAGTGGGAGTTGAGGCGATAATTTTCATCTTCTTTATTTCTGTTCCAGGTATTTAGAAAGTCCTTACATGGAAATTTAGATACTGCGCTGCCTGGATATAGTCTTGGCTAATGAGTCAGTAGTGAGTCCATGGGAAGGTTCTAATCACCATAAAGAACTAAAGGGCTAGAGGGAGAGAGTGCCTGCATCAACCATGATTAGAAGTTTTATATTTTCATAGTTCTTATATTTTAGTACTCTGGAAATAGAACCCCACTTTTCCCACCCCTGTCACCTTATTACATTTAAGTCTGGTATTAGCTTTCTATTGCTGCTATAACAAATAACCATAAGTTTAGCAGTTAAAAACAATACCTATTTATTATCTCACAATTCTGTAACTCAGCATTCTTACAGGCTCTTATCTGCAGTTTCTGGGGAAGAATCTACTTCCAAGCTCATTCATATTTTGGCAGAATACAGTTTCTTTTGATTCTAGGATTGAGTTCTCTGTTTCCTTGCCATCTGTCATTTTGGGGCTGCCCTTATCTCCTAGAGGCCTCTCTCTAGTCCTTGCATATAGAACCTGATATTTCAGAGCGAGCAGCGGTGCAATGAATCATTTTCATGCTTGCAATCTGACAGTTTTTTGCCGTGGCTCTCTTCTGCTTCAAGCTGGAGAAAGTTCTCCGCTTTTAAGAGCTAATGTGATTAGATTGGGCCCACCTAGATAATCCACCAGAATCTATTTTCAGGTCATTAATTAGTAACCTTAATTATATCTGCAAAATTCCTTTAGCCATGTATTGTAACATATTTGCAGGTTCCAAGGAATAGATGGAACAAATTGGGGGAGGGAAGGAGGATTCTGCCTATCACAAATCTGTTAGCTTTCAAGTATGGTTTTTGAACCAAAGTGGGAGATTGTGTATGCAAAGACATAAAGTTAGGAAAGGGCATTTTGTTCTGAAGAAATGGCAGTTAATTTGGTAGTATTATTGTTGAGATATAAATTGGTGAAATGGAGCTAAATGGAGGCCTGTTGAAAATTGGCAAAGGTCCTTGATTACTATGGTAGGGGTTTGGATTTTGTGGGCCATGGGAAATCACTTGAGTTTGTTTTTCTTGGGAATGACCTGGAATCGCGTTTTGGTAGTATGACAAATATGATGAGAGTCAGAATGAAGATGTCGGGAGTTTGGAGAGAAGAGGAAGTACAGACAGACTGACCTTTGGAATGCATATCAGACTCACAGTCACCATTGAGAGGAGGATTTATTTAATAGTTAAATTAAGCCATTCTTTCTTTCCCTGGACAACCAGAAATATAAAACAGTTGATAACAGATATGCATATAATTAAAATAAAATTTAAAACACAGTAATGTGTTCTAGACTCATATCCAGCTCTTTTTGGAATCTCCAATTTGATGTCTAATACATGTCTAAGGAAATCTTTCATTATTAGAACATCCTTCCAACCTCTTCCTTCTTCACCCTTCCTCCTCTTAGTAATTGGTATCACAATTTACCCAGATGCTCAAGCCAAAAACATAGGTAATGTTTTTTGATAACTTCCTTTTATTCATTCTCTAGATTCAAACTATCAGCAAATCTCCCTATTTCTCCAAAATATATATAAAATTTGTCCATTTCTCTCTCTCCCACCACTATCTCAGTTCAAGTGGCTACCATCTCTTGCCTGGACTGTTAACAGTAGTCTCAATGGTTTTCTCTGCTTCTACTCTTATGCTAAACTTAGACCATTTCCCAATCCATTCTCTGCCCAGTAGTTATACTGTTTCTCCTCATTTTTCTTTCAGAGTCTTTAATTCATTGTTCCTTCTGCCTGGTGTACTCTTCTTCCATCTTCCCTCAACTTGCTTCTTTTATTAATACTTCAGGTCATACAACTCAAAAAAAAGTCATGTTCCTCAGACATTTTTGACCTCTCTATACAAAGCAGCCCTCTCCCTGCAATTAATTTCTATCATATCTTCTCTTATATTCTTTGTTTCTTAACGTGAAAAGGAGAGTAAATGGGAGGAATAGAGCATGTCATATTTATTCTTACCTTTAAGCCTTTATTCATATAGTTTTATCTTCTTGAATTAGCCTTACTACTTTTTCTGGCCTATCTAAATTCTACCTGTCCTCCAAGACTCTTTTCAAATTTCACATATTCCATTCCATTTTCCTCAATACCTAGTATACACTGAACTCACCTTTCTACTCTTTATGGTGCTTTAAAGTTTCCTTAGTCCTTTAAATTCCCTTAAGCTGAACATACTAATAGTCAGGAATGTTAGGGTTCTAAAATGGTCAAACTTTATATTTGCTGTGGTGTCTTCCATATAGATCAAGTGGCTGGAGTTCCTTGGTATGTGAAAGTATTTCACAAATGCGTTTGGGTTAGTGTATCAGTAGGGTTACTTTGTTAAAAATTCTTCGAGAACAATCATTTACCATAAATATTTAATTATTCCTAGTATATTACTGAACTAGTTTACTGTGTCTGACTATGATATAAATGAAAATTTTGTGGTTTTCTTCTTTTGTTTGTTCTTATATTTGATAGCTGTACACAGCAAATTTAGTTCTTATTCCCTGTTGGACTCTGACTTTTGAAAAGTTATTTTAATAACACATTGAATTGTCTGTATTGACTCTTTTCCTATCTGGAGATTTATTAGTTTGTTTTAAAAGTACTTTCAGTGAAATCATTTCATGTTTTGAATAAAATTTAACATTTCCTATTTTTATACCATAAAATTATATTAAAGATACATATATGTTCAATGGGAGTTTTTTATTTAAAGAAAACCGATTTGCAAAATTTTTCATTATGCAAACAAAAGGCTTTGCCCAGGACTGTTTAGAACCTAATCTATTTTTCATTAAAATTATTTTCATAATATAGGTACCTTACCTTCTAAAAAGCATAATTTTAAAAAGAATGTCTTGTATACAAGATATATTAGGCAGTATGGGACACAATGAACTGACACCTTTCATTATTTTAAGAGCAATATTGCCTTGATGTCACTGGAATGTCCAGTCACATCTACAGTGTTCTGTCCAAACTGCATAAATTGACTGTTATGGCACACCCACTGCTTTCTCATAGAGACACTGCAATGTTATAACACAAGAGTTTCAAAAAATCTTATTTGTATATTTTGGTGTTTGAATGCTTCCAGTGTTTAGACATTAAAAAATGATGCTGAAGTACACTTTGACCTTCCTTAATTTAAGTAAATAATAGCAGTGTGTTATTAATCAAATGTGTTAATGTAATACCAGTCTGTATTTTTATAATATTTACAATCTACAAAGCTGTTTCACTTACATCATCTTATTTGAGTCACACATAAAACCAGTGATATAGTCAGGGAAAGTAGTAATAATCTTGTTTTGCAGAAGAGAAAACCAAGGATTATTGAGATAACTGACTAGTTTAAAACTGTCATAAACTCATCTATCAGCAAGTATAACAGATCGTAGTTTCTTTAAAATACTCGGCATGAAGGAAGACAGTTAATTCATAGAAATAACTAACTTGAATCGCAGTCTCCACAGTTTTTCCCATCTCCAATATTCTCTTCAAATCTTCTATTCAGAACTGTTTTAAGAAAAGTAGTATCTATCAGCAGTTTTGTTTAGTATTATCAGTATACCTATCATTATTCAGTGGTTAAGTGGATAATCAGCTAAGATAATAGAACTCTTACCATCTTTTTTCCTATATCTTTTGATCCTGGGTATTTAATCAAACAAGTTTTGTCATTACTTTTTCTTTCTTTTTCTTGTTCAAACGGTCCCCTGACTTACGATGATTTGACTTACAATTTTTCAACTTTATGATGGTGCAAAAGCAATATGTGTTCAATAGAAACTGTACTTCAAGTTTTGAATTTCCATTTTTTTCCAGCCTAGCAGTATGCGGGTACAGTATTCTGTTGTAATGCTGGGCAGCGGCAGCAAGCCACAGCTCACAGTTGGCTACACCATCATGAGGGAAAACAACTGATACACTTACATCCATTCTGTGCCTATACAACCATTCTGTTTTTCGCTTTCAATATGGTATTCAAGAAATTACATGAGATATTCAATACTTTATTATACAGTAGGCTTTGTGTTAGATGATTTTGCCCAACTGTAGACTGATGTAAATGTTCTGAGCACGTTTAAGGTAGGCTATGTTGTTTGGTAGGTTAACTGTATTAAATACATTTTCAACTTACAATGGGTTTATTGGAGTGTAACTCTATAGTTAGTTGAGGAAGATCTATTATTTTAAAATTTAAGTCATTTTGTATCTCCTCAGTAAGCCTTGAATCAAATCAAATATATGGCTTGATGAAATCATGGTTCAAATAAATAATGACATACGTAACTCCTAAAAATACTTCCAACTGGGAAAGTTAAAATAAGAAGTTCATATTTAAAAAAATAATAATGTAAAATTCTTTTCACCATAAGCATAAACTAATAAGGGCTAACACAGTTCTGGCCTATAGATATCTCAGGAACTGTGCTTGCATAAAATTTTGGATGTTCCTGTTGCCCAGTTCTGTCTAATAGAACTTTCTGTGATGATGGAAATGTTCCATATCTACACTATTTAAAAGGTAACCACTAGCCACATGTGGCTATTGAGCACTTGATATATAACTAGTGTAATTGAAAAACGGAGTTCAATTTTGTTGAATTTTAATGAATTTTAATTTAAACAGCCACGTGTTGCTAGTGACTACCATATTGGACAGTGTATTCCAGACTCAAATATCTGAATAAAGCAGTTTAAAATCTTGAAAAAGAAATTACAGAATGTTTCTCTTTCAATGTAGAAAATATGTTTTGAGCAATTATATATTCTTACATTAATATTTCAAGATTCAAATAAGCTTCAACTTCTCTTTTGATGTGGATTAGTAAAATAAATACTATCTTTGTATCTTGTATTAATTTATCTTATTACTTACTATTTAGCAAGATTATAAACTTTTTTAGATTGTTATACATTGAGATTTATGTGTTATATTAGGTGTTATGGATAGCCTAAGAATGAAAAATATGGAGTAGGATCACGTAATTTTGTTTATATATTTGAAAATATATCAGTTTGCCAAGTGTGTAAGTTAATTCCATATTAATGATGGCACCATCTTTGTTATTAATAGTAATTATTAAACTTTATATAAAAATCATATTTTTCAAAGAAATATGTGCATTTAACTTTTTTGTCACATGAAGTACAGTAACAAAATACTACGGCATTACTGTGGGTTTATTTAGAGGACATGTTTGTTAATTTTATACTGAGATCAAGGTGGAGCATATTGAAAATCTAGCTGTATCCTTTAAATTTTTTGTTTATAAATTGATTATTAAATTGTTAAAATGAAAAGTGGTGAAATTGGTTTCTAGTTCCAATTAAGATGGAATAAGCACACATCACCCTATCTGTCCTACTGATTACACGTAAAATCGTTGAACAGAACACATGCTGTAGTTATGGGAAGACTTTGAAAAGTAAATAATAGCAAGCAGACTGGGGATGGAAATCCAAACTTGGGAGAAAGATACAGTAGTGAATTTCCTTGTTTTTCTGTTTCCTCCCACATCTCCCAGTTTAGTTTCAAGGCGGTCTGAATCCCAGAACTGAAGCTTCTTCAGGAAGGAACAAGTGAGGGAAATTCTGTTTGTTTTTCCTGGTCTTGTCTCTGAGTAAGACACACTCCTAAAACTGCACTCCTGTGGCAGTGGTGGGAGCAACAGTGACTGTACAGCTGCCTAAAGCTCTGAGAGAGAATAAGATGACAGAGGAAAGAGTGAATTAGTATAGAAGGTCAGAAGAAATTTTCTAATGTAAAAAACAAAAAACAATAATTTTAAAAGAACAGAGCTTTAGGGACCTGTGGAACAATAGAAAAACTTCTAATATACACATCATTTGTTGACTGAAAAAAATGCACAACCTAAAAGTTGAGAATTAAGTTTTATTTGGCACACAAAACAGGACTTAAGCCTGGGTCACAGCCTCTCAGACCTCTTTGAAGAGGTGAGGGAGGAGCCAGAATATATAGGAGTTTTTGCAACAAAAACCAGGCAGTAGGAACATCAAAAGTTCACTGTTAATTAAAGAAAACCAGACACCTCAAGTTAATGAATTTAGCACTTTTCTATGTATGGGAAGATGCAAAAGTCAGGGCTCATTGAAGTCATTCCTTTGATATGTACCTCAGCTACCTGGGGCTAGTATCCTGTGCTGTCTCATCCTGAGTCTTCTCAGGGTGCACCACTGGGAGGTGGCTGCAGTGGCTGATGGCTTGATGGGAGGCAACCTGTTTCTATCCTGAGTTCCCTCTGGGCTCACTGTCAGGGCAGCTGTAATGTGATGGCTTCATGGCTGCAATATCCTTTGTTTAGTGATATGGCAGGCAACATTTTTTCATTGACACATTAAAATTATAGTAGGGGAGGAAAGAGATTAATGCAGAATAAAATGAAGACATATGGCTGAAAACTTCCCAAGTTTGGTGAAACACATACATTTACAAATTCAAGAAGCTCAGTAAGCACCAAGAAAACCACACCCAAATACATCATAATTAAATTACTAAAACCAAAGATAATTCTTCACCAGAAGTCCTGTTTTAAAGAAATGGTAAAGGAAGTTATTCAGGCAGAAGAGAAATGATACCGGAGAGAAATTTGGAACTTCATGAAAGGAAGAAGAGCAACAGAAATGGTAAATATCTGTATAGATATAACAGACAGTTTTTCTCTTGGGTTCATTAAAATATGATGGTTGAAATAAAAAATTGTAATATCTTTTGGGGTTTCCAATGTATGTTGATGTATATACATGACAACTACAATATAAAGGAAGAGTTTAAAGGGAACCAAATGTTTATAAGCTTTATAAATTTCACTTGAAGTAAAATTTTAATTCTAAGTAGACTATGAAAAGTGAAGTATGTATTGTAATCTGTAGAACAACACCAAAAAACCCCACAACTATACAAATATGCAATATTCAAGTAATCCAAAAGAATTCAGGAATAAGGAAACAGGAATAAAAGAGGAAGGTAAGAGACTTCTAGTTTCAGCTCTGACATATAACAAAGCTAGAAGTCATCACTCCTGTTTCTTTTTTTAAATATTTTTAAGAGCTTTTATTTACTTATTTATTTGGCTGTGCCACACAGAATGCAGGATCTTAGTTCCCTGACTATTGAATCCGTGCCCCACTGCAGTGGAAGCACAGAGTCTTAACCACTGGACTGCCAGAGAAATCCCATCACTCTTGTTCTTATAGGAGCAACCACCAACCTGAAATCTGGAGTGAGGCAAATCTAGAGAGTTGCAGCAGAGATCAGCTTACCAAGAGAGCAGGAGCCAGTTGAGCCATAAATCGTTAGGAACATTTAAATGATAATTTTAATAAGTTGCTGGAGGCTGAGTATGGACTTGCATGAGGGTGTGAAACACATGGGAGCAACAGTCTTAGGGAGGCCCTCATACTCCCGTGGGTTTTACCTCCAGGAACACCATCAGGTTCTCAAGATGAAGATCCTGGAAAAGGTCCCCTTGTGGCTTTTGAAGGAGGGATGGGTAATCATTGTGAAATATGCCCAGAGCATATCTGGGGGAAAAGATATTACCAGAGCCATATCCCAGTTTGAGGTGGACATCCCTCCTACTCCAGCCCCCTCAGCCTTCCTAATTCATCTTAAGGGGGCTATACTGCTGGAGAAACACCTATGAAGTTCACATCCCAGAGAAATAAGCCAAGTAAAATATTGAGATTTAATCCTAAAATTGTAGAATGCTTTTCCTCCCCCACACTTTACCCTCATACCAACACCAAAAAAGATAAAAACAAAATATGCAGATGTATAACAGGGCTCCAGTATAAGAACAATGGATTACAACTGAATAGCTACAAGGCATGGACTCTCTCTGAGGAGTACTGAGGGAAGCCCAGAGTCAAAGCAAGGATACTAAGGGAATTTGAAGTTTCTGACACCTATAGCAAACATTAAACACAGTTCACCTCCTTGGACAAATTAACAGATCCACCCAGTAAATGCCTGTTTACCTCTGTTCTTATTACCCAATGCTACATGGTAAACTTTTCAACAAAAAGTTAGAAGACATGCCTAAATGCAAGAAAAAATAGTCTGAAGAGGCAAAGCAAGCATCAGAACCAGACTCAAATATTGTAGATGTTGGAATTATCAGATAGGGAATTTAAAATGACTATGATTAATATGTAGAGTCTAATAGAAAAAGTAGGCAATATGCAAGAACACGTGAGTAATGTGAGCAGAGAGAAATTCTAAGAAAGAAACAAAAGGAAATGCTAAAAGTAAAAAAACACTGTAATAGAAATAAATGTTTTGATGGGCTCATCAACAGATTGGACACAACGGAGGAAAGTATCAATGAGGCTGAAGATAGATCAATAGGGACTGGCTAAACTGAAATGCAATGAGAAAAAAGAATGGAAAAAAAACCCCAGAACAGAACATCTAAGAATTATGGGACAATTTTGAAAAGTGTAACATATGCATAATTGGAATACCAGAAGGAGAAGGAAAAGGAGCAAAAGAAGTATTTGAAGTAATAATAGCAGAGAAAGTATTATAAAATTAATGACAGACATCAAAATACAGGCCTGGGAAGCTTAGTTTAAAAGTACCAAGCAAAATAAATACCAAAATAACTGCACCTGGGCACATCATATTTATACTGCAGAAAACCAAAGACTAAGAAAATCTTGAAAGAAGTCAAAGGGGGGATGGAAGAAAACCTTACTTGAAGAAGAACAGAATAAGAATTATGGCAGACTTCTCATCACCATGCAGGCAAGAAGAGAGTGGAGTAAAATATTTAAGAGTTGAAAGAAAAAACCCACTAACCTATAATTAATTCTATATCCAGGAAATTATCCTTCAAAAGTGAAGGACAAAGACTCTCTCAGACAAACAAAAATGGAGGCTCAGGACTTCCTTGGTGGCGCAGTGGTTAAGAATCTGCCTGCCAATGCAGGGGACACAGGTTTGAGCCCTGGTCCGGGAAGATCCCACATGCCGCAGAGCAACTAAGCCTGTGCACCACAACTACTGAGTCTGTGCTCTAAAGCCTGCGAATCACAACTACTGAGTCCACGCGCCACAACTACTGAAGCCCGCATGCCTAGAGCCCGTGTTTCACAACAAGAGAAGCCACCACAATGAGAAGCTCACACACTGCAACGAAGAGTAGCCCCTGCTCACCGCAACTAGAGAAATCCTGCACACAGCAACGAAGACACAACACAGTGAAAAATAAATAAATAAAATTTTAAAAAATATATAAACAAACAAAAACGAAGGTTATTCATTTCCAGCAGATCTGTCCTGCAAAAATCATAAAAGAAGTTCTTCAGTGAGAACGAAAATTACATAGGTTAGAAATTTGGATGTACATAAAGAAAGGAAAAGCATCGGATAAGAAAAAATGAAGGTAAAATAAAATCTTTTTATTCATCATTGATCTAAAAGATAACTTTAATAATAGTAACAATGTACAGGGTGATTATAGAATATGGGTAAGTGAGATGAATGACAGCAGTGTCATAAGGGATAGGAGAAAGGATTTAGAAATACACTATTATAAGGTAGCTACACTACAAGTGAAGCATTATAGTGTTATTTAAAGATGGACTTAATTCAGTTAAAAATGTATATTGCAGACACTAGGACAACCACTAAAAAACTAAAAAGAAGTATAAATATCTTAAGAGAGGAGATGAAATAGAATCATATAAAATGTCAGTTAAAATCAGAAGAGACAGAAAAATAGGGGAAAAAAGAAAAGTGCTGCAACAAGTAGGAAACAGTTACAAACAATAGTGGATATTAATCTAACTATGTTAATAGTCACTTTAAATATGAATCGTGTAAATACATCAATTAAAAGAGATTGTCAGAGTGGATTAAAAAACAAGATCCTTATATACAAAAAAAGACCCAGCTATGGGTTGTCTGTTAGAAACTCACTTTAAATATAAAGAACCAGGTAAAAAGGAAATGGAGAAAGATATACCATGCTATCATTAACCAAAAGGAAGCTGGAGTACCTATATTAATTTCAGACAAAAGAGATTTTAGAACAATGAAAATTATGAGGGATGCAAAGAGATATAACGTAATGATTTGGTGGTCAGTTCTCCAAGATTTAACAATTCTAAACATTAGCTTTTAACAACAGAGTGTCAAAACACGAGGCAAAAGCTGATAGAATTGGAAGGAGATATAGACAAATCCACTACAACAGTTGGAGACGTCAACATCCCTGTTTTGATAATTGATAGATCAAGCAGGCAGAAAATCAGTAAGTATGTAGATGACCTGAACAACAGTATCAATCAGTCAACTTGATCTAATTAACAGAATATGCCATTTAACAACAGAATCTACATTCTTCTCCAGCTTGCCTGGAATATTCACCAAGATAGAGCACATTCTGAGCCATATACCACACCTTAACAAGTTTAAAACATAGTACTCATACAAAGTATATTTGCAGACCACAATGGAATTAAATTAGAAATTGAAAACAGGGACTTCCCTGGTGGTGCAGTGGTCAAGAATCCACCTGCCAATGCAGGGGACACGGGTTTGAGCCCTGGTCTGGAAGGATTCCACATGCCACAGAGCAACCAGGCCCATGCGCCACAACTACTGAGCCTGCACTCTAGGGCCCACGAGCCACAACTACTGAGCCCGCATGCCACAACTACTGAAGCCCATGTGCCTAGAGCCTGTGCTCCACAGCAAGAGAAGCCACCGCAATGAGAAGCCTATGCACCACAACGAACAGTAGCACCTGCTCACCACAACTAGAGAAAGCCCGCACGCAGCAATGAAGACCCAACGCAGCCAAAAGAAGAGGTCTCAAGAAATTTTAAAATATTTTGAACCAATTTTTAATTATCAAAATACAGCTTCTCAAGATGTGGGGGATTTAGGAAAAGCAGTGCTTAGAGGGCAATTTATAAACTTAAATGCATGTACTGGAAAAGAAAAAATATCTACATTCACTAAAGATACTGATGGCAAATAAGCATATGAAAAGATGCTTAATATTATTTGTCACTAAGGAATATTAAAACAACAATGAGATACCACTATACCTCTTTTAGAATGATTAAACACACACACACACACACACACACACAAAACTGACTGACAATTGCTGACAAGGATACAGAGCGATAGGACCTCTTTTTATTGCTGGTAGTAATGAAAAATAGTACAGCCATTTTAGCAATTTCTTGCAAAGCTAAGCATAGTCTTACCATACAATCCAGCAGTCACACTCCTAGGAATTTATTATACTGATTTAAAAACTATGTCCACATAAAAACCTGCACATGAAAGATTATAGCAGCTTTACTCATAATTGCCAAAAACTAGAAGCAACCAAAACATTCTTCAGTAGGTGAATGGTTAAACAAGCTGTGGTGCATCCATACAATGGAAAATTATTCAGTGATTATTAAAAAATGAACTATGAAGCCACAAAAAGATATGCATGAATTTTAAATGCATAACACTAAGTGATAGCAGTCTGAAAAGGCTGCATGGAATATGATTTGAGTTAAATGACATTCTGGAAAAGGCAAAACTCTGGCAATGGTAAAAAGGTCAGTAGGTGCCAAGGATGAGGGAAGCACAGGGGATTTACTAACGTGGTAGACTATTCTGTATGATACATAATTGTGGATACATGACAGTAGGTATTTGTCTAAACCCATATGACTTGAAGTACAAAGAGTAAACTTAAATGTATGCAAAATTTAAAAAAAATCATTTAGAAGGTTGGGGAATCCAAGAATGAATGCAGAGTGTGACAAAACAATCTAACTGTATTACAAATGTATGAAACAGCTTCACTGAAGATGACACAATAGGTTCTGACCTAAGTAAATTTGGAAATAAGTGAAGACTCTAATAGTAGAGGCAAAAGAAACTACATAGTAGTGTACTCTAGTTGATAAAGTTATTTCCCACGAGAATAAAGTTTTTAACTGTATCAAGTTCACAATGCTGGTATTGCCATCTGTGTATACCAAAATTGAACAAGTAAGTAAATAGATGGTGGATGGTGGAAGCTAGGTTTCTCACTGTTGGAGTGGGAGTTTTCAGATAAGAAAGGGGAGGAAGCTAAAATGAATTGTACAGTAATGAGTTAGAGTTGGTGATACCAGGAAGATCTTATGTTTACCTTACTATAGACATAGGTGGTTACATATAGAAATACTTATAGATATGGGTATACATACATGTTAGTATTCACATATATTTCTCTGTTCTGAAAGCTGAGAGGGCCTAGAAGCAACACCCCAGTAGCAGCAAGCATACCTAGTTCCAAAGTATTGGTTTCTAATACCATTCTCCAGTAAAAGGAACTAGGGCTCCTTGCAGAAATGGCTGATTCTGGGACTGGGGCAGGAAGTATAGAAAATGAGCATGGGCCATTTTATAGTGGTAGAAAGTAAGTGCTCAAACACATGCATGCACGTGTGCGTGCACGCACACAATTATATGTCAAAGGGACATAGAGACAATTGAAAGAGTTTCCGATGACCAAAGCTTGAATAATTTGAGCAACAGAATAATGTAGTATTGGATTAGAGCCCAAAGTATAAAATAAATATCCATGAGCCCGTATTGCTGTTAATGATGAATAAATAAATAAATGGGGGAAAAGAGACACATTGCCCAGGCAGAGGAATTCCACTCTTCCTTCAAGGAGGTAGAGTAAAACTCCATATTCTTTAAGTGTGCACTGGGCATAGTGACTATTCCAAAGAGTACAGTGTGGAAAGGGAGGAAAAAATGTAATTATACAGTGAAGACACCTGACAAACACTACCTCAACCAGGTGATGAAGGTCAGCATCCACAGTGATAAGCCATGTTGATAGTGTGTAACTTTGATACAATATGATATAAATGGCACTTTACTTCTGTTGTCGTCTTCTCAATAACCCATAACCCCAGCTAATCATGAAAAAAACACCACACAAATACCAACAGAGGGATACTCTACAACATACCTGACCAGTACTCCTCAAAGTTGTCAAGGTCATCAAAACAAGGAAAGTGTGAGGAAACCATCACAGCCAAGAAGAGGCTAAGGAGACATAAATACTAACTGTAATGTGGTATCCTGGATGAGATCCTGGAATAGAAAAAGGACATTAGGTAAAAACTAAGGAAATCTGAATAAACTTTGGACTTTAGTTAACAATAAGGTATCAATATTAATTTATTAATTGTACAAATCTACCATACTAATGTAAGATGTTAATGATAATGGAAACTGGGTGTTGGGTATATGGCACCTCTCTATACTACTATCTTTGCAATTTTTCTGTAAATCTAAAACTTTTCAAAAAGTTCATTTTAACATAAAGTCCCATTTTATATAAAAGTCTTGAAAAATGTAAATTATCTATATTATAAAAATTATCAGTTGCCTGGGGATTTGGAATGTCAGGAGAGAGAGATCATGAAGAATTCTGAGAAAAGTTTTAGAGGTGATGGATATATTCATTTTCTTGATTGTGGTGATAGTTTCACAATTGTATTTATATAGCAAAACATCAAATTCTACACTTCGAATATTTGCAGTTCATTGTATGTCAGTTATATTTATTAAAGCTTTTTCTTTTTAAGCATAGGGGACAAATAGAAAATAACAGAACAATAGACCTAAATCCAGTTATACCAACTATTACATTAAATGTAAATTGTCTAAACAAGACCCAGCTATGTGCTGCATAGAAGAAGTCTACTTTAAATATACTGATAATTGGGGGTGGGGGGAGAAATATGCCATCCAAACACTATCAAATGAAAGCTTGTGGTGGCAAGATTATCCAGGATTAAAGAGGGACGTTTATAATGCTAAAAGTGTCAATTCAATAAAAAGACAGAACAATCCTAAATGTAAATTAATCTAATAACAGAGCTTCAATATATGTGAAACAAAAACTAATATAGCTGAAAAGAGAGAAATAGCAAAATCTACAAAGTTGAAGACTTCTATAATCATCTCTCAGTAATCTATAGATCAATTAAACAAAATCCAGAAGGATATAGAAGACCTGAACAATACCATCAGCCCAGTTGACTTAACTGACATTTGTAGTGTATTCTTCTTAACAATAGAAGACACTCTTCAAATGTACATGGAACATTCACCATCAGAGACCATATCCTAGGTCATAAGACAAACCTTAACAATTTAAAAAAATTAAAAATCATGCAGAATATGTTCTCTGACCATAATGGGACTAACTAGAAATCAATAACAGAAAGATATCAAGAAAATTCTCATATTTTTGTTAATGTAAACAACACACTTCTAAATAATCCATGGTCAAAGATAAAGTCTTAAGGGAAATTAGAATACTTCCTAACACCATACACAAAAATAAACTCAACATGGATTAGAGACCTAAATATAAGACCAGACACTATAAAACTCTTAGAGGAAAACATAGGAAGAACACTGTTTAACATAAATCACAGCAAGATCTTTTTTGACCCACCTCCTAGAGTAATGGAAATAAAAACAAAAATAAACAAATGGGACCTAATGAAACTTAAAAGCTTTTGCTCAGCAAAGGAAACCATAAACAAGACGAAAAGCCAGCCCTCAGAATGGGAGAAAATATTTGCAAATGAAGCGACTGACAAAGGATTAATCTCCAAAATTTACAAGCAGCTCATGCAGCTCAATATCAAAAAAACAAACAACCCAATCCAAAAATGGGCAGAAGACGTAGACATTTCTCTGAAGCAGACATACAGATGACCAAGAAGCACATGAAAGAATGATCAACATCATTAATCATTAGAGCAATGCAAATCAAAACTACAATGAGGTATCACCTCACACCAGTTAGAATGGGCATCATCAGAAAATCTACAAACAACAAATGCTGGAGAGGGTGTGGAGAAAAGGGAACCCTCTTGCACTGTTGGTGGGAATGTATATTGATACAGCCACTATGGAGAACAATATGGAGGTTCCTTAGAAAACTAAAAATAGAATTACCATATGATCCAGCAATCCCACTACTGGGCATATACCCAGAGAAAACCGTAATTCAAAAAGACACATGCGCCCCAATGTTCATTGCAACACTATTTACAATAGCCAGGTCATGGAAGCAACCTAAATGCCCATCGACAGACGAATGGATAAAGAAGAAGTGGTACATCTATACAATGGAATATTACTCAGCCATAAAAAGGAATGAAATTGAGTCATTTGTTGAGACGTGGATGGATCTAGCGGCTGTCATACAGAGTGAAGTAAGTCAGAAAGAGAAAAACAAATATCGTATATTAATGCATGTATGTGGAACCTAGAAAAATGGTACAGATGAACCAGTTTGCGGGGCAGAAGTTGAGACACAGATGTAGAGAACAAACGTATGGACACCAAGGGTGGGAAACCGCAGTGGGATGGGGACGGTTATGTGCTGAATTGGGCGATTGGGATTGACATGTACACACATGTATAAAATTGATGACTGATTAAAAATATATATATATTTTTGTATTGAATGAAAGTGAAAATGCAGGAGATTGATTCAAGATGGTGGGAGATTGGTTAAAAATGGTGGAGTAGAGGGACATGTTCTCACTCCCTCTTTCGAAAACACCGAAATCACAGCTAAATGCTGAACAATCATCAACAGGAAGACACTGGAAGTCACCAAAAAAGATACCCCACATGCAAAGACAAAGGAGAAGCCGCAATGAGACAGTAGGAGGGGTGCTATCACAATAAAATCAAATCCCATAACTGCTGAGTGGGTGACTCACAAACTGGAGAACACTTATACCACAGAAGTCCATCCACCGGAGTGAAGGTTCTGAGCCACATGTCAGGCTTCCCAACCTGGGGGTCTGACAATGGGAGGAGGAATTCCTAAAGAATCAGACTTGGAAGGCTAGTGGGATTTGATTGCAGGACTTCGGCAGGACGGGGGAAAACAGAGACTCCACTCTTGGAGGGCACACACAAAGTAGTGTGCACATCGGGACCCAGGGGAAGGAGCAAGGACCACATAGGAGACTGAACCAAGCCTACCTGCTAGTGTTGGAGGGTCTCCTGCAGAGGCAGGGGGTAGCTGTGGCTCACCAAGGGACAAGGACACTGGCAGCAGAAGTTCTGGGAAGGACTCCTTGGTGTGAGCCCTCCCAGAATCCGCCATTAGCCCCACCAAAGAGGACTAGGTAGGCTCCAGTGTTGGGTCTCCTCAGGCCAAACAACCAACAGGGAGGGAACCCAGCCCCACCCATCAGCAGACAAGCGGATTAAAGTTTTACTGAGCTCTGCCCATCAGAGCAACAGCCAGCTCTACCCACCACCAGTCCCTCCCATCAGGAAGCTTGCACAAGCCTCTTAGATAGCCTCATCCACCAGAGGGCAGACAGCAGAAGCAAGAAGAATTACAGTCCTGCAGCCTGTGGAACAAAAACCACATTCACAGAAAGATAGACAAGATGAAAAGGCAGAAGGCTATGTCCCAGATGAAGGAACAAGATAAAACTCCAGAAAAACAACTAAATGAAGTGGAGATAGGCAATGTTCCAGAAAAAGAATTCAGAATAATGACAGTGAAGATGATCCAGGACCTCAGAAAAAGAATGGAGGCAAAGATCGAGAAGATGCAAGAAATGTTTAACAAAGATCTAGAAGAATTAAAGAACAAACAAACAGAACTGAACAATACAATAACTGAAATGAAAAATGCACTAGAAGGAATCAATAGCAGAATAACTGAGGCAGAAGAACGGATAAGTGACCTGGAAAACAGAATGGTGGAATTCACTGCTGCAGAACAGAATAAAGAGAAAAGAATGAAAAGAAATGAAGACAGCCTAAGAGACCTCTGGGACAACATTAAATGCAACATTCGCATTATAGGGGTCCCAGAAGGAGAAGAGAGAGCGAAAGGACCCGAGAAAATATTTAAAGAGATTATAATTGCAAACTTCCCTAACATGGGAAAGGAAATAGCTACCCAAGTCCAGGAAGCGCAGAGAGTCCCAGGCAGGATAAACCCAAGGAGAAACATGCTGAAATACATAATAATCAAATTGGCCAAAATTAAAGACAAAGACAAATTATTGAAAGCAGCAAGGGAAAAATGACAAATAACATACAAGGGAATCCCCATAATGTTAACAGCTGATCTTTCAGCAGAAACTCTACAAGCCAGAAAGGAGTGGCATGATATACTTAAAGTGATGAAAGGGAAGAACCTACAACCAAGATTACTCTACCTAGCAAGGATCTCATTCAGATTCGATGGGGAAATCAAAAGATTTACAGACAAGCAAAAGTTAAGAGAATTCAACACTGCCAAACCAGCTCTACAACAAATGCTAAAGGAACTTCTGTAAGTGAAAAACACAAGAGAAGAAAAGGACCTACGAAAACAAACCCAAAACAATTAAGAAAATGGTCATAGGAACATACATATCGATAATTACGTTAAACATGAGTGGATTAAATGCTCCAGCCAAAAGACACAAGCTCGCTGAATGGATACAAATACAAGACCCATGTATATGCTGTCTACAAGAGACCCACTTGAGACCTAGGGACACGTACAGACTGAAAGTGAGGGGATGGAAAAAGATATTCCATGCAAATGGAAATCAAAAGAAAGCTGGAATAGTAATACTCATATCAGATAAAATAGACTTTAAAATAAAGAATGTTACAAGAGACAAGGAAGGACACTACATAATGATCAAGGGATCAATCCAAGAAGAAGATATAACAATTATAAATATGTATGCACCCAACATAGGAGCACCTCAATACATAAGGCAACTGCTAACAGCTATAAGAGAGGAAATCGACAGTAACACAATAATAGTGGGGGACTTTAACACCTCACTTACACGAAAGGACAGATCAACCAAACAAAATTAATAAGGAAACACAAGCTTTAAATGACACAATAGACCAGATAGATTTAATTGATATTTATAGGACATTCCATCCAAAAAGAGCAGATTACACTTTCTTCTCAAGTGCGCACGGAACATTCTCCAGGATAGTTCACATCTTGGGTCACAAATCAAGCCTCGGTAATTTTATGAAAATTGAAATCATATCAAGCATCTTTTCTGACCACAACGCTATGAAATTAGAAATCAATTACAGGGAAAAAAACGTAAAAAACACACAAACACATGGAGGCTAAACAATACGTTACTAAATAACCAAGAGATCACTGAAGAAATCAAAGAGGAAATGAAAAAATACCTAGAGACAAATGACAATGAAAACACGACGATCAAAAACCTATGGGATGCAGCAAAAGGAGTTCTAAGAGGGAAGTTTATAGCTATACAAGCCTACCTCAAGAAACAAGAAAAATCTCAAATAAACAGTCTAACGTTACACCTTAAGGAAGTAGAGAAAGAAGAACAAACAAAATCCAAAGTTAGCAGCAGGAAAGAAATCATAAAGATCAGAGCAGAAATAGATGAAATAGAAAGAAAGAAAACAATAGCAAAGATCAATAGAACTAAAAGCTGGTTCTTTGAGAAGATAAACAAAATTGATAAACCATCAGCCAGACTCATTTTGAAAAAGAGGGAGAGGACTCAAATCAATAAAATTAGAAATGAAAAAGGAGATGTTACAACAGACATGGCACAAATGCAAAGCATCCTAAGAGACTAGTACAAGCAACTCTATGCCAATAAAATGAACAACCTGGAAGAAATGGACAAATTCTTAGAAAGGTATAACCTTCCAAGACTGAACCAGGAAGAAACAAATTGTGAACAGACCAATCACAAGTAGTGAAATTCAGCCTGTGATTAAAAATATTCCAACAAACAAAAGTCCAGGACTAGATGGCTTCACAAGTGAATTCTATCAAACATTTAGACAAGAGCTAACACCCATCCTTCTCAAACTCTTCAAAAAAATTGCAGAGGAAGGAAAACTCCCAAACTCATTCTATGAGGCCACCATCACCCTGATACCAAAACCAGACAAAGATACTACAAAAAAGAAAATTACAGACCAATATCACTAATGAATATAGATGCAAAAATCCTCAACAAAATACTAGCAAAGAGAATCCAGCAACACATTAAAAGGATCATACACCATGATCAAGTGGGATTTATCCCAGATATGCAAGGATTCTTCAATATATGCAAATCAATCAATTTGATACACCATATTAACAAATTGACGAAGAAAAACCATATGATCATCTCAATAAATGCAGAAAAAGCTTTTGACAAAATTCAACACCCATTTATGATAAAAATTCTCCAGGAAGTGGGCATAGATGGAACCTACTTCAACATAAAAGGCTATATATGACAAACCCACAGCAAACATCATTCTCAATGGTGAAAAACTGAAAGCATTTCTTCTAAGATCAGGAACTAGACAAGGATGTACACTCCTACCCCTATTATTCAACATAGTTTTGGAAGTCGTAGACACAGCAATCAGAGAAGAAAAAGAAATAAAAGGAATACAAATTCGAAAAGAAGACATAAAACTGTCACTGATTGCAGATGACATGATACTATACATAGAGAATCCTAAAGATGCCACCAGAAAACTATTAGAGCTGATCAATGAATTTGCTAAAGTTGCAGGATACAAAATTAATGCACAGAAATCTCTTGCATTACTGTACACTAATGATGAAAAATCTGAAAGAGAACTTAAGGAAACACTCCCCTCTACCATTGCAACAAAAAGAATAAAATACCTAGGAATAAACCTACCTAGGGAGACAAAAGACCTGTATGCAGAAAACTATAAGACACTGATGAAAAAAATGAAAGATGATACCAACAGATGGAGAGATATACTATGTTCTTGGATTAGAAGAATCAATATTGTGAAAATGACTCTACTACCCAAAGCAATCTACAGATTCAATGCAATCCCTATCAAGTTACCAATGCCATTTTTCACAGAACTAGAACAAAAAATCTTAAAATTTGTATGGAGACACAAAAGACCCCGAATAGCCAAAGCAGTCTTGAGGGAAAAAAACGGAGCTGGAGGAATCAGACTCCCTGGCTTCAGGCTATACTACAAAGTTACAGGAATCAAGACAATATGGTATTGGCACAAAAACAGAAATAGATCAATGGAACAAGATAGAAAGCCCAGAGATAAGACCATGAACCTATGGTTAACTAATCTATGACGAAGGAGGCAAGGATACACAATGGAGAAAAAGACAGTCTCTTCAATAAGTGGTGCTGGGAAAATTGGACAGCTGCATGGAAAAGAGTGAAATTAGAACACTCCCTATCACCATACACAAAAATAAACTCAAAATGGATTAGAGACCTAAATTTAAGACCGGGCACTATAAAACTCTTAGAGGAAAACATAGGAAGAACACTCTTTGACATAAATCACAGCAAGATATTTTTTGATCCACCTCCTAGAGTAATGGAAATAAAACCAAAAATAAACAATGAAACTTAATACCTTTTTCACAGCAAAGGAAACCATAAACAAGACGAAAAGACAACCCTTAGAATGGGAGAAAATATTTGCAAATGAATCATTGGACAAAGGATTACTCTCCAAAATATATAAAGAGCTCATGCAGTTCAATATTAAAAAAAACAAACGACCTAATCCAAAAATGGGCAGAAGACCTAAATAGACATTCCTCCAAAGAAGACATACCGATGACCAAGAAGCACATGAAAAGCTGCTCAACATCACTAATTATTAGAGAAATGCAAAGCCAAACTACAGTGAGGTATCACCTCACACCAGTTACATTGGGCATCATCAGAAAATCTACAAGCAACTAATGCTGGAGAGGGTGTGGAGAAAAGGGAACCCTCTTGCACTGTTGGTGGGAATGTAAATTGATACAGCCACTATGGAGAACAGTATGGAGGTTCCTTAAAGAACTAAAAATAGAATTACCATATGACCTAGGAATCCCACTACTGGGCATATACCCAGAGAAAATCATAATTCAAAAAGACAGATGCACCGCAGTGTTCATTGGAACACTATTTACAATAGCCAGGTCTTGGAAACAACCTAAATGCCCATTTACTGACGAATGGATAAAGGATATATGGTACATATATGCAATGGAATATTACTCAGCCATAAAAAAGAATGAAAGTGGGTCATTTGTAGAGGTGTGGATGCATCTGGAGACTGTCATACAGAGTGAAGTAAGTCAGAAAGAGAAAAACAAATATCGTTTATTAACACATATAAGTGGAATCTAGAAAATGGTACAGATGAACCAGTTTGCAGGGCAGAAATTGAGACACAGAAATAGAGGAAAAACATATGGACACCAAGGGGGGAAAGCGGCAGGGGGTGGGGGTTGTGGTGTGATGAATTGGGAGATTGGGATTGACATGTATACACTGATGTGTATAAAATGGATGACTAATAAGAAAATAAATAAATAAATAAACATTAAAAAAAAGGCAATGTTTCAGAATTTGTTAGATGTACTAAAATCATTGTTCAGAGGGAAATGATCTAAAGTTCCACATTATGAAACTAGAGAAAGAGCAAAATAAAGCCAAAGAAAGTAGAGGGAAGGGGAAAAGATAAGAACAGGAATTTATGAAACTGAAAATGGAAAAAATGATAGAGAAAATCAAGAAAAACAAAAGGTGGTTCTTTGAAAAAGATAAAAAATTAGAATCCTTTCACCAGACTGACCAAAAAAGAGAAGGCAAATACCAATATCAGGAATGAAGGAGGGGATATAACTACAGATGCCACAGACATTTAAAGGCTAATAAGGGGATTTTAGAAACAACTTTATGCACGTGAATTTGACAACTTAGTTGAAATAGATCATTTCTTGAAAGACAAAAATTACCAATATTCATTGAAGATGATATAGATAACTGAAAAGTATGATATCTGTTGAAGAAATTGAATAGTATTTGTGGCCTTCCAAAAACGAACTACTGGCCCAAATAGTTTTCCTGACAAATACTACCAAAAATTTCAGGGAGAGGTGATACCAGTTCCCTACAGTCTCTTCCAGAAAATAAAAGACAGAATACTTCCCAACTTATTTTATGCAGCCATTTTTAACCTGATATCAAAATCGTGCAAAGACAGTACATAAAACTTCACAACAGTATATCTTGTAAACTTATATAAATCTTCAATAAAATATTTGTAAATTGAATCCAGCAACATATAAAAAGATTAGTACACCAAGAACAAGAGGTGTTTATCCTGGGAATTCAAGGCTGGTTTAATGTTTGAGAATTAATTGGTAAGTGCAATACACCATATTAGCAGACTAAAGAAGTAAAACCATATGATCATATCAATAGATACTGAAAAAGTATTGGATAAAATTCAACATCCCTGTAATATATAAAAACACTGAACTAACTAGGAATACAAGGAAACTTCTTTATCTCAATAAGGGGCATCTACAAAGAATTTCTACAGCTGACATAATGATGAGAAGTGAACCATTTCTTCCTAAGATTGGGAATAAGGCAAGGATCTTCACTTTCACCACTTGTTTAATGTACTACTGGAAGTCCTAGCCAGTGCAGTATGGCAAGAAAAGTAAATAAACAACACAGGGATTAAAGAGGAAAAAATAAAGCAAACTATCTGTTTGAAGATGGCATGATTTTCTGCATAGAATATCCTAAGAAATCTACAAAAAGAAAAAGATTCCTAAATATAATAAGTGAGTTTAGCAAGGTTGCAGTATACAAGGTTAGCATATAAAAATAAGTCATATTTCTATATACTAGCAATGAACAATTGTAAACATCTTTTAAAGCATCATTTACAATAGCTCCAATTTATAAATAATAAATGCTTAAGTATAAGTCTAACAAAATATGTATGGGATCTGTATGCTGAAAACGAAAACACTGATGAAAGAAATCAAAGATGATTGAAAATGAATCAAAAAGTGAAATATATAATATGATCATGGATTGAAAGACTCAGTATAGTTATCATTTCTCTCAATAAACATAATCTCAATAAGTCCTAGCAAGATTATTTTTGTAGAAATAGACAAACTTTTAAAATTTATATGGAAAAGCTAAGAAACTATAATAGCCAAAACAATTTAGAAAAAAAAATGTTGAAAGATTTATACAATCAGATTTAAGACTTACTAAAAAGCCACAGTAACCAACACAGTACACTATTGATGAAAAAGAATTGACACATAGGTAGATCAGTGGAACAACATTGAAAATCCAGAGTAGACCCACATAGATATGGTTAACTGATTTTTGACAAAGGTGCAAAGGCAATTCAGTTGTAAATGGATATATAAATTGTGGTAAATCCATACAGTGGAATACTATTCAATAAAAAATTAGTAAGCTCTTAAAACACACAACATGGATGAACCTCAGTTAGTTATGCTGTGCTAAATGAAAGAAGCCAGTCTTAAATAGGTGAATCCATTTAAAAAAATGTATGAATCCATTTTGGGAAAGGCAAAAACTATTACTGTAAAAGCTTTATTTGAATAGCAGGGGTCATGGTCATATCATTTGCCCTCCACATGGAACAAATACATTATTTACATATAAAATATGCTTCCATGTTTTTCTTTTCTTTAACCTTCAAACTCTAAAGTACATAGTTCTACTTGGCCACAAGATGATTGTAAACATAAATGTGGACAATGAAATTGCATGGCTATAAGGTGACCATGTGAATGAAAACATTCTCATAGCAGAATCTCAGACTCCGGACAGTGTGTCCAAGAACCATTTCCACCTCCTACCATCCTTTTATCCCTACTTCCCCACCCTTTGAAAAAATCTTTACTTGTGGTAATCATTATTGTCAGTACAAAGGAGCCTTGATTTAGGAGGCAGAAGACATAGGTGACTTTGCACAAGTCACTTAATAACTTAATATTTATGTTTGTTTTCTCATCTTAAGATAAGGATAATAATACCTGTCCTGCTTACTTCATTTGTAAAGATCTGATGAATCAATGGAAACCATTTTATGTGTTGTAAAATGCTTTGTAAATGTAAGGTATCATTACTATTATTAAACATAAGAAATAAACCAATATTTTGTGATATGGCAATCAAAGGACGTTCAACTCTGAAAATTATTAGAATTTCTAAAATTAATGCAGAATGAAAAATAAGGACTTGATAACTTCAAAGTTGATTACTCTCTAGTTTTATTACCATACACTATTTAAACTATTAATAGGATATAAGATATGTTATTACAGCAAATTTTTGGGTACATGGCTAGATATCTTAGTACAAATTCAAGTTCTGAAAATACCATCAGGAAGGATAGCAAGCAATATACTTCTTAACATTAATTTGAATTATGAAAGAATTCAGTTTTAGTTAAAGCTGTAGTTGTTTCTTTCTAGCAGTAGATGCCAGTAGAGTTCTTTTTAATAAAAATCAAATTGCCTAAGTACTTCGATAGCAACAGTTTCCTGGTCACAATACCGTATATAGAAATATTGCTCTAAGGACTAAAGATTCTACTTTCTCTAAGGACTTTGTAACAGATAAAAAACAGTTTTATTGAAGAAAAATGCATAAATTTTAAATGTAGTGTTTTCTAGTTCTTCATCTAGTGAAGATTACTTTCTTCTTCTTGATACAGTAATTTTGTTATAAAGCTTATACATTGCTTTAAATAAATTAATCTTCGTGTTCTAATTAGAAATCTGGAATATCTATATGAAACTCAAGCAACATTGGATATAAGTCTGGCTAGACCTGTGTTAAAAACGAATATTGTGGGGCTGAAATGTTAGAATTAGCTTGTACTTTTGGCAAGGGAATGCCATGAGTGTAGTATTTTGGGGAGGTTAATATGTCAGAGAAGAGTGATTGAAAGGAGTGACTGGAAGCAGAGAAAACAAGTTATTTTAGAAATCCACATTTTCACTAATAAAAATGAAACTCAAAGAATGAGTAAAATTTAGTAACTGACTGAACGTAGAGAAAAAGAAGTTAAGTGACATTACTTCTATTGCTGTTGTCTCTATGTATGAACAACTAGGTGGTCGTTGGATAATTTACAAATATGATCCTATCATAAATAAAATTAAAATATTTTCCAGGGTTTGATTCTACTTAGACCTTTAATTTATTAAAACTGAATACTTCAACATATATTTATTGAGTATATAACTAGCACATGCATTTCATTTATGAATTCAAGTAATTCACAATTTGAGACATAAATTTATAAATAGCAAATTTTAACATAAAATTATAAGATCATTGGAAACAGTGGAGAGAGCAGTGTATTTTTCTAGGAAGTATGTGGGAAACTTCAGTGAAGATGTGACATTTTTGGTGAGCCTTGAGGATGAATAGAATTTATCCCAAGAGAGCAAGTCAAAGAATTCAGGAATTTTATGCACTTATACCCATACAGAGACAGTTCATCCTCTGTAGATGTTTATTGAAGACTGCAGACACCTGTTCAGGGTCTGTTTTGTATAAAGTCGGATGTTAATAAAGAAATTATTATTATATACACACATATTTATCAGAAAGCTACAATTTAAGAAGTTTGGTGTTGTAGATACTGTTGCCTGTTTGTTTAGATTGATCTAATTTTATTATACAAAATAAAATGTACACAAATGAGCTGTTATTTGGCAAAATTCATTAGTCAGTGTTTCCTCTGTGTGTGTGTGTTGTGTCCTAATTTGATTACATTATTATTCCTATTTATTCTATTTGTCATTATTGTTTCTATTTATTCTGTTTGTTAAGCAGTAGGCACGAAATCTTGATTAAGACTTTTTTTAGATAGATTTTTAAAAATATCCTTCCTTCCTTCTTTCCCTCCTTCCTTCTTCCCTCCCTCCCTTCCTTCCTTTTTTTCTTCCTTCTTCCCTTTATTTAAAGCTTCCAAAGAGAAAAACCACACAAATTTCTCATCCTTTAATAAGTGTCAGAAGGCAAGTACTCAGAATCATTGTTAAATGTCACAGGTTACTTTTTTCATGCAAATGGACAGTTTACTTTTAACCAAAGGAGCTGTTTCCAAGTGAGACCCCTAAATCAGGGATCAGGTAAGCAGTAGTCCTCAGTGTTAAGTTTAAAAATTAACATGTCTCAGTCAACTAGAAGGATTTTTTTTCCTCTCAATTGAAATTTCTTGCTATGGCTGATTTTATACAATTTTAAATCTTATATATTTTTTTCAAATTTTAGAATGTTTGAACATGTACTGCTGATATGCACTTGTCAGCAGATTATGTTTGGTAAGCAATACTGACACACTAAGTTTTTATAGTTTTTGTATATATTAGACTTAAGTCAGTGAGTTAGCAACATTGAGTTTTTTTAAGTGCTAGTTCAGATTTTTTTCGTTAAAATTTATGTGTTAAAATTTGTTTTGCAAGTGTTTTGTGATATCTAGTCCATACCAGCTTTCAGTGAAAAGTTAACAATTTATAAGGATTCATAAAATCTATACTAATCTGTATTAGCTGATTTCCTGGATAAAACACAACCTTTTTAACATATTATATTTGGAGAGTGGTTTGGTCTTCAGTTGTTTGTACAGGGCTGTAATACACGTTTAACTAGTTTTCCTTTAAAAAAAATTTTTTTTCAGCCTACTATCCATATGTAAAGCTTTATATTTAATGTTCTCATTAACCTGTATATTAATATTAAAACACTCTTAAACATAGCCTTTTAGGATGATATTGCAAGTCTTTAAAATCTTCATCTCTAGTTGAGATGAACAGTTTTGCAAAGAAAGGCTCAGTAATGTGCTGTTTTATATTAACAGGAAACAGAACAGCAGTAGTGGTTTGAATACCCTGCAAACAGGAAGTTTGATACATGCATAGCTCTTGGCTTCTGTGTAAGAAGTTGTTGAGCTCCTTCTGGAAATATTTTCAGTTACTTTAAATTAAGTGTAAATACACATGAATGGCAGCTTACAGAGAACTACCCTGTAATCAGTATACAGGTACAACTGCTCTTCAGAAATTGGAAGGTTTTGCTAGCCGATTATTTCATAGACACTCCAAAGGTACTGCACATGATCAGAAAACAACTCTGGAAAATGACAGCCTTCATTTCTCTGAACATACTGCCTTATGGGACAGATCAAGTAAGTTTGTTTTTTTTTTTTATGATACATTGTAACTAGAAACTAAAATGCTAATTGGAGTTTTAGAATCAAGCACAGAACTGTGTGGGGGGGTGCCTTTTTATGATTTGCCCAAGGATATTTTGCAAGGTAAAGTTGAAAAAAAATTACAAAAACTTGATTATAAGTTGAGCTGAATCACATAGCTCATGGTTTTGTTTTAAATGCGATTAGTTAAGTTGAATATCAGTGGGAAAATTTTCTACAAAATTCTTACATCATTTCTAGTGTATTTAAAAAAAAATTTTTTTTGTTGTTCTTAAGTGAAATGCCTACATTTAAGAAAAATAATCATTTTATTTTAAAAAATATCTTGGATTTATAAGCCTTAAAATTCAAAAGGGGCAAAAGACTCTTGCATTTATAATTAAATTTTTGTTATTTTTGCCATATTTTATTTTTAAATGCATGTGTGAAGTTACTTGAGTTTAACAAGCAGGATTTATAATATGAAAGCATAGTATGATTATTCTATGTGAAATCTTATATATATAACATTATAAATATCAGAAGCTTTCATATGAGGTGGGGGGAAACTTGTTTATGCATGCATCACATTCTTTCCAGGCATGTTAAAATGTTGGGACTTACTGCTTTGCTGAAATGGTGATACGTAATGATTTTTTGTGACATGCACTTTTTAAAGGCTACATTTCACATATAAACAATACCAGTGCCTTCATTCCACATCTCACCTTGGACCCTCCCCACAGTATTTTTGTTATTCTGATTAAAGGAACAATAGAATTACTCTTGGTACTTTTTAGTGTGTTTGATCACCAAATAGCACTGTTTTGCCTCTTTCTGTTTACATACTCCATAGCAGTTAAGGAAGAAAACTCAGCTAAAAGAAAAGCAACAAAAAACCAAGAATGGCTTACAAAATTGACTCTTTTATTTATATAGTACCTTCATAGTTCCGCAGAAGTTTATTTGAATTTTTTTTTTATTGCATCAGAATTTTTTACCTTCCTCAAGCTATTTTAGGGAGAAAGTAAAGAACATATATTTATACAAATTATTTTTCACTTTATAGGTTTTGATTATTTATAATTAATCCTTACTATATAGCAAGTTGATATGAGGAATCTCAAATATCTTCAAGGTAATGAACTGTTGAGTATTGAAATAATAGTACATTATTAAAGTTTACCATGCAACGAAAGTTTGTTATTCATTTTACTTGCCCTATTCTGTTAAATTGCAGTCTCCTAAGGCCTTTTGGAAATCATTTTTATGCATTTCAAGGACCTTTTAATTAAACATTCAATGAGGATCGAGGACAGTACTGAATTAGTACACTAATCCCTGTTTCTACAAATAGTGGGTGTTTAGTAAATGTATCTCAAATGAATGAATATCATGGGCTTTTAATATTTAAAAGTTATGTTTGAATTATACTCTCACCATTTTTAAATGCGTGTGGCTTGTAACATTTTCTGAGACATTTTAAAATCTAGCAGTTGAAGATAATATCATGAGCTATGATTTCTTTTGGAAAAAACAGACTGATAAAATGCTGTTAACATTTTTCTTTATGGTGATGTCACAAAATAAAATAAATAGAATCATAGTGCACAGTGAAATTAGGTGCAAACCTTGTAGCTGTTCGAATAATAGGTATGATATAAGAAATGCTTAAAGAGTAACTGAATGTTCATTAATCAAGCATTCTTTCACTTTCTCTTTCATATCCTCAAATATAGAAATAGACACAATAATTTTATATATGTAGTGATGAGAATGGTAAGCATGGAGTTCTAGTTTCTTATTATGGAATGTGTTGATATAGAGGAGAAAATATGGATACAACAGAAACAGAGGAATCCTTTTGTTTCAAAATTCCAAGGTTTATTTTCATGATGAAAACACAGATTTTTATTCATTTATAGTGTGAGTTATGGAAAGAGTTTTGACAGTATGAAGTTTTCGTACAAACCACATTCTTCAAAGCTAATTAAAGCAGTTTACTTGCATGACTTGTTTGACAAGGAAAAGGAATGTAATATCTCCTGATGATAAGCTCTCTGAGTATGCTTGTTCCAAAAGTGTGATTTAAGAAATCAGCTAAGCACAGAAACTACAAGTAATTTTATAAAAATTAGGTTTGTGAACTATTGAGTAAAGATTAATTACCAATCTAGGCATGTATAAAATGTAAGAATTTTAATCCAAGTTTCTTTATTCTCCAGTTAAATATAGGAAGAAATACAAAATAAAGTCCACACAGTGGTTTCCAGGTGCCTTAAATGTTTTATCTTTTACTACTAAATTAAGTAACAGGAATTCCTGTTTGATAACATAAATATTTAACAGCTGATTCCATGCACATATAAGTACTTGAAGTTCACAACAAAAACATGAAGGACTTCTTTTTATTCTGGCTCAGAATGAAAGGGAGTATTGACATTCATTGAGTTCTCTTTCTAGCAAATTTATTTAGGTTAGCTTTTAAATCTTCCTTTGATCATAAATGGTGTGTTAAGTTATATAATGCTGAACTTAATGGAAGTTTTGCACATTTTAAATCTCGGACTTTATACATTTAATGTCTAATTACAATATTTTAAGGACTGAATAGACAAATACCATCAAATGCTTTACCTGTTCTCCTTTCCCATGAATTGACAGGCTATTTCTGTGGCAGATACAAATCCATATTAGTGAAGCTTAGATTGAAATACTGTATTGAACAAATGAACAATTTTGAATATGGATTTTTTTAGGTAGAATCAGAGCTAAAGTGGTTGTAATAAACCACTTTATCTAGTTAGTTTTACCTTTCCAAAGCTCATACAGTCTTTAAGGCAGTACACTCCCATGCTTATTTCTTAGTCCACTAAATCTGTATCATTGTAACTTCTAAGCTAAAAGACTGCCTACATTATCTTTTTTTAAAAAAATTTTATTGGAGTATAGTTGATTTACAATGTTGTGTTAGTTTCAGGTGTACAGCAAAGTGAATGAGTTATACATATACATATATCCACTCTAAGAATCAATATTGTGAAAATGACTATACTACCCAAAGCAATCTGCAGATTCAATGCAATCCTTATCAAATTACCAATGGCATTTTTCACAGAATTAGAACAAAAAATTTTGCAATTTGAATGGAAACACAAAAGACCATGAATAGCCAAAGCAATCTTAAGAAAGAAAAACGGAGCTGGAGGAATCAGCCTCCCTGACTTCAGACTATACTACAAAGTTACAGTCATCAAAACAGTATGGTACTGGCACAAAAACAGAAATATAGATCAGTGGAACAAGATAGAAAGTGCAGAGATAAACCCACGCACCTATGGTCACCTAATCTATGACAAAGGAGTCAAGAGTATACAATGGAGAGCCTAAAGAATTTTAACTAGCATAATACAGGAAAAGTTAACTTGCTTATTCTACAGGGAAATGTATTTAGCTACTATACATCTTCTGTTGGAGCTGGACACTTAGTTAGAATTAGCACTTTTCTTCAGGACCTTTTTTTTAATTGAAGGGTAGTTGATTTACAATATTTTTGTGTTAATTTCAGGTGTACAGCATAGTGATTCAGTATTTTTGCAGATTCTATTTCATTATAAGCTTATTTCAAGATAATGGATATAATTCCCTGTGCTATACTTTAAATCCTTGTTGCTTATCTACTTTATATATAGTAGTCTGTATTGGGTTGGCCAAAAAGTTCGTTTGGGTTTTTCCATAAGCTCTTACAGAAAAACCAGAACGAACTTTTTGGCCAACCCAATATATGTTAATCCCATATTCCTAATTTGTCCCCCACCCCTTCCCTCTCCCCTTTGGTAACCACCAGTTTGTTTTCTATGTCTATGAGTCTGTTTCCATTTCTGTCTGAGTCAGATTTGTCTTTCTCTAAGCATAATATTCTCTAGGTCCGTCCATGTTGCTGCAAATCACAGTATTTCATCCTTTTTTATGGCTGAGTATTATTTTATTGTATATATATATTGCTGGATCATATGGTAGTTCTATTTTTAGTTTTTTTTTTTTTTTTTTTTATGGCTGTGTTGGGTCTTCGTTTCCGTGCGAGGGCTTTCTCTAGTTGTGGCAAGTAGGGGCCACTCTTCATCACGGTGCGCGGGCCTCTCACTACCGCGGCCTCTCTTGTTGCGGAGCACAGGCTCCAGATGCGCAGGCTCAGTAATTGTGGCTCACGGGCCCAGTTGCTCTGCGGCATGTGGGATCTTCCCAGACCAGGGCTCGAACCCGTGTCCCCTGCATTGGCAGGCAGATTCTCAACCACTGTGCCACCAGGGAAGCCCTATTTTTAGTTTTTAGAGGAACTTCTATACTGTTCTCCATAGTGGCTGCACCAAATTACATTCCCATCAACAGTTTATGAGACTTTCCTTTTCTCCACATCCTCTCCAACATTTGTTATTTGTAGATTTTTTGATGATAGCCATTCTGTCTGGTATGAGTTGATATCTCATTGTGGTTTTGATTTGCATTTCTCTTAATAATTAGTGATGAGAGCTAACACTTTTGGTCACTGTGTGAACATGGCAATGAATAGTCAGACAATGGAATCCCTTTATAACAACAGTGGTTATTTATGATGTTTCTTCTACCTGGAATTTCCTGTTCCTACTACTGCCAATGGTGAGATTTGCTCATACTTTAAGACTCTGCTCACATATTATCTTTGTAACAAAATCACCAAAGCATTCTTCTGTTCCTCTGTTCTTTATCCTTTTTAGAATTCATGATCTCTTCCTGTGTTCTCATATCATACTCACTTCTATTACGTTTTATTTTATAGTATTAAAATTATATTACATTAGTACTCAAGTTACCTCTCTCCCCTGTTTGACTTTGAACTCCTTGAAGGCATAGAATTTGTCAATTTATTTTGGTATTGCCAGCATAGTTCTCAATACATGTTGAGTGGTTTGTTAGATTAACATTAAATATCACTACAGTCTTACACTAACAAGCTTTCTCTCAATTTGTTCTATTATGATCTTTGCAATTTACTTTAAAGGCCTGTGGCCATTAACCAAAAACAGTGAAATGCTGATCTGACCCTGGTAAATAAATATCACATTTCAGAGGCACTGAACTTTTCAGTGTTACCTGTACATTTTTATCATGATTGTTTATAAGAATCTGAGTAATCAGCAGCCTTTATAGTAAAACTAAGAAACCGGGATATTAAATGATTTGAAATTAGAAAATGTTTCCATGGAGTGTTTAACAATGCCAAGTACTATATCAAGTGTAATAATGAGAAACTTGTGCTTGCTTGTGTTTTACAAGAATAGCCATACTACATGGTTAGAGAAGGAAGATTGAGTATATACTCTTGATAGTGTCTTGATCAATTGTGGTCCCAGTCTAGTAGCATTAGCATCATCTGGGAGCCTGTTAAAAAGGAAGACTTTCAGGCTCCATCTAGACCTACTGAGTCAGAATCTGCATTTTAACAAGATTACCCAGCTGATTCATATTCACATTAAAGTTTGAGAAGCCCTTTTTCCCTAATAACATTTTAATCTGATTACCAAATACTATGTCTTCATTGGAGAAAATTTGCAAACCATAGAAAAGAACAAACAAAAAAGTAAAAATCACACATAATCCCACCAAAAGATACTCACTATTAACCTTGTTCTATATATAGTCTATTTTGTGCATAGATACACAAATTTCCACTGGCCCTTTACTTTGGATCTCTCCGTACAGTGTTTCATAACTTTTTTCCTTATTGTAAAGATTTGTTCTACAGTATCTTTTAAGATGGCTGTTTTGTATTAAGGATGCACCACATCTTAAGGATGCACCACAATTTATTTAAACAGTCACTAGCCATCTAGACTGTTCTTAATTTTTTGCTATCGTATAAAAAAACCACTGTGATAAACATTGTTGTAGCTAAATCTTTGTGCATATCATTATTTTTATATTTTATAGGACAAATGTAGAGAACTGTTATAACCATTTTAAGCTTTTGTATTAAATAAATTGCATCCCAGATATACATGTAATATATTCTCTTGGAGTTAAATTGGTTTCAATATTCAGAGAAGACATGTTTAAATTCCCTAGTATAATTTTCTGGCACAAAAAGCATGCTTTACTTTCTTCTTATTAGTGTTTATCAAAAATTTTCCACTTTTCAAAATTGGTCAATTATTAGTAGCAAATGGTCTGAGAGACATGTTTTAGTTGTTGAATAGAGCATTATCTTTGGTAATCAACATACCATAATCTGCTTGGGTTGGAGATTCAGTCATATTATAAAGTATATCCTCTAAATCTGATTCTGCAATATAGCGGTGACTCATACCACTTCACTCCCACGTTTCCTGGGTGGAATATTGTCATATACACTATCACATGAAACACTTATTTACTATCTGTCAGGCATTGTTCTAAGCACATTGCATATATTAGTTTATGTAATCCTTTAAAAAACCCAATAAGATGGATACTATTATTATTCACATCTTTCAGATAAAGAGACTAAAACACATTGATGTAAAGTAATTTCCTCAAGGTAACATAACTAATAGATAAAATTTGAACCCAGGCAGTCCGGCTCCAAAGCCAACACTCTTAATCACCATTCTGTGAAATCTTTCTATATGTTTGTAAGAAAAACCGGTCTTTGGGTCCTATAGCAATGATTTCTGTCTGAGGTCTTCTGTTAGTTTCAGAGACCTAGTTCATATTATGAGGACCCAGAAGACTAACAGGCTGGTCAGAGAACTTTGAAAATAAAATGTCATCCAAAAAGAGCTAGTAATTTGAAACTGGAAGGATGATGCATTTTCTGAGGGAGTGAATATTACTTGCAACTCCTAAAACAATGGCTGCTTTTAGCTCTGGGGTCTGGTTATGGTTGTATAACAAGTGTAGCCCACTTGGGATACATATTAGGTCTCGTCTTTGAAATATTTGAATTAATCACTGTACTCATCTGCTCAAATTAGCAGGACTTCTAAATGGCAATTTTCTTGGGATCTTCTTCCAGTCCCCTTCAAGTATTGCTAAACTTCTGGGAGTTTACTCATTCCAGAGAAGCTAATCTTCTTTCCAAACGTTGGATGAAGAAAGAGATGGGTATTTTGATTAGTATAGAGGCTAGTAATCTCATTTTCAGCTGCTATTGATTTTGCCAGTGCTACATAGTTTCACGGTTTAAACGGGTCCCAAAGAATTTGACGTATCCTTGCTCTTGATGCGATGCCACTGATACTTGTGGAGACCGGATTCTTAATGGGAGGATGTCTCCTTGTGGAGACACTGATTCTTTTCTTCTTTTTTTTTGTTTTTTGAGACACTGATTCTTTTTTTGTCATATTTTATTTAAATTTTATTATTTATTATTTTACAACAATCATTAAGAAATCCTTGTTACCCCTTCATTAAAAAAATTTTTTTTTAATTTTTTTTAACATCTTTATTGGAGTATAATTGCTTTACAATGTTGTGTTAGTTTCTGCTTTATAACAAAGTGAATCATCTATACATATACATATATGTATAAATATGTATTAATTTTTAAATTAATTTTTATTGGAGTATAGTTGATGAGACACTGATTCTTAATGGGAGGATGATCCACCCTTTCCAGTGTTATACTCATTCAAAGCTTATATCACAGATTTAGTTTCCTTAATTTATACTTATATGCTTAGTCATCGTGGCTTCATGCCAGGTTGAATGTGAGAAGGTGCTTTTGACTCATCCCCACACTGTACCAAAATTGGCCTTCCTTTCTTGAACATCTTTCCAGGGATAGCAAACTGGTTGTCTGTGACCCAGATGTAAATCACAGATATGTTTTATTTAGTCCTCATGATATTTTAAAATAATTGAATGTGATACCATTATTTTATATGTAAATAAAAAATATTGATTTTAAAACAAGATCTTTCATATTAATATCTGGACTTTCATATTCTTTTTTTATAATTTTAATATTCTTAATTTTTATTTTTTTGGTTTTGTTGGGTCTTCATTGCTGTGCACAAGCTTTCTCTAGTTGCGGCGAGCAGGTGCTACTCTTCAATGTGGTGCATGGGCTTCTCACTGCAGTGGCTTCTCTTGTGGAGCATGGGCTCTAGGCGTGCAGGCTTCAGTAGTTGCAGCATGCGGGCTTCAGTAGTTGCGGCATGGGCTCTAGGGCATGTGGGCTCAGTAGTTGTGGTGCACAGGCTTAGCTGCTCCGTGGCATCTGTGATCTTCCCAGAGCAGGGATCGAACCCATGTCCCCTGCATTGGCAGGCGGATTCTTAACCACTGCACCACCAGAGAAGTCCCTGGACTTTCATATTCTTGAACCATTTGAAAAACTGATTTCAGTGGCCTCTTATTCCCATATGAGAACAAATGGGAATTTGCACTGAATAACTATTCTCTTTAGTCAGGATTTATACTGTCTCATTTGCTCTAGCCTTCACACTTCACTACTTCTGTTGTTTTACCTGCCTGTCCTCGGTAGGTACTTGAATTTGACCTACAGAGCCCCTAATATGAGCCTAAATCACCAGATTCTCCTTTATTCTTTGATAAAGCTTATTTAGTGTGCCTTCTTACTCATGGGCCACAGATACTATCACTAAAATCGATAAGAAGTTCTCGTAATTCTGAACCTTACAAAGAATGGGGTCTAGGTTTTGATCCCTCCTTTTCAAATTCCTGTTTTATTTTTAATGCAGATCTACTTACCTCCTTCCCGTTTGTTAGCTCTCTTTACCATAGGGTATTGAGAGGAACAACCTTTACCAAGCTCCAAAGGGTTTTGTTAGATCATTCCCCCAAGGTAATAGATGCCTACCAGCCTTAAATTTACATAATTAAGTTGTCCGCTGAAGTGATTCTTCCCACAGCAAAGAAGATCTGCCTCAGATTGACTCTACTTATGTAGAGAAGCACTTGACAACTTTTTTAAAAAGAGAAATATAATTTACATGCCATAAGACTCACTCATAAGTGTACAATTCAGTGTTTATTAATAAACATATAGAGTTGTGCAGCCATCACTACAATTCAGTTTTAGAACATTTTCATCACCCCCAACAGTTCTTTTGTTCTCTTTTGCAATCAGTCCCCACCTCAGACAAACTCAGATCTGTTTTCTATCCCTACAGGTTTCCTTTTCTGGATATTTTATAAAAATGGAATCATACAATATACATAATCTATTGTTGCTGGCTTCTTGAACTTACAATAATGTTTTTGAGGTTCATCCATGTTATAGAACATATCAATAGTTGGCTCTATTTTATTGCTGAATTGTACTGTATTGTGTGGATGTAACATTTTTGTTTATCCATTCAGCAACTGATGAACATTAGGATTGTTTCCAGTTTTTGGTTTATTTGGATAATGTTGCTCTATCTATCTGCATGCAAGACTGGGTGGACATATGCTTTCATTTCTCTTGAGTTGATGTCTAGGGGTAGAATAACTGGGTCATATGGTAAGTTTATGTTTATCTTTTTAAGAAATTTCCAAATTGTTTTCCTAAGTAGCTTAATATTTTATATTCCCATCAACAATGTAGGAGGGTTACAGTTTCTTCACATTCTTGTTAATACTTGGTATCATCAGTCTTTTTGATTTTAGCCATTCTTGTGTGTGTGAATTGGTATTTAATTGTGGTTTCAGTTTGTATTTCCCTAATGATTCAAGATGTTGAGCATATTTTCATGTTCTTATAAACCATTCATGTATCTACCCTGGAAAAATGTATTTTCAAATCTGTTGCCCACTTTCAAAATTGAGAGTTTTTTTCTTATTATTGTCAAGTCTTAAAAGTTCTTTATATATTCTGAACACAAGTTCTTTACCAAATAAATAATTTGCAAATATTTTCTCCCCATTGGTGGCTTGTATTATCTTCTTAAATGATATCCTTGAAGAGCAAAAGTTTGTAATTTTAATGAAGTCCAGTTTATCATTTTTTCCCTTGATGGATTGTATTTTTGGTGCCAAATCTTAAGAAATCTTTATCAAACCCAAGGTAATGGAGATTTTTATTCTATGCTTTTATCTAGAAATTAATTTTTTGTGTTGTTTTGTGTGAGCTATGGAGTGGAGTTCTTTTTTTTAACTCATATAAATATCCAATTTTTACTGCACCGTTTGTTGAAAAGACCTTTCTTTCTCCATTAATCATCTTGGCACCTTTTGTCAAAAATCAATTGACCATAATTGTAGGAGTTCACTTCTGAATTCTCAATTTTGTCCCAGTGATCAACGTATGTCTATCCTATGCCAATACCACATTGTCTTGGTTATTGTAACTTTTTAAAAAGTTTTGAAATCAAGTAGTGTAGGTCCTCGAACTTTGTTCTTTTCAAAATTGTTTTGGCTATTCTGGGTCCTTTACATTTCCATATAAATTTTAATCAGCCTGTCAGTTTCTAAAGAAAAGCCCACTGGGATTTTCATAGAGATTTCGTTGAATCTATAGATTAATTTGTGGAGACTCTTCTCTTAACAATATTGAGTCTTGAAGTCCATGAAAATGAAATAGCTTTCCATTTATTTCGATGTTCTTTAATTTCTCTGCAATGTTTCCTGTTTTTTTTTTTTTAGTGAGCAAGTCTTGTTAAAATGGATTCCTAAGTATTTTTTTTTTCTGTTAATACCATTGTGAATGGAGCTGTTCTTTTAATTTCATTTTTGGATTGCTTGTTCCTAGTATTTAAAATGTTATTGATTTATATATATATTATATCCTATGATGTTGATAAACTTACTTATTAGTTCTCATGGTTTCTTTTTTTTTTTTTTTTTTAATAAATTTTATTTATTTATTTTACTTTATTAATTATTATTATTATTATTTTTTGGTTGTGTTGGGTCTTCGTTTCTGTGCGAGGGCTTTCTCTAGTTGCGGCAAGCGGGGGCCACTCTTCATCGCGGTGCGCGGGCCTCTCACTGTCACGGCCTCTCTGGTTGCGGAGCACAGGCTCCAGACGCGCAGGCTCAGTAGTTGTGGCTCACGGGCCCAGTTGCTCCGCGGCATGTGGGATCTTCCCAGACCAGGGCTCGAACCCGTGTCCCCTGCATTGGCAGGCAGATTCTCAACCACTGCACCACCAGGGAAGCCCCTCATGGTTTCTTTATAGATTCCTTAGAATTTTATACGTATAGAATCATGTCATCTGCAAAAAAGACAGGTTTATTTCTTTCTTATCAATTTATATGCCTTTAATATCTTTTTAAATATCTTTTTTCTTACCTCATTGCACTGGCTAGAACCTTTCATACAAAGTTGTGAAGAAGTGGTGAGTGTAGATATCCTTGCCTTATTCTCATTCTTAGGAAAAGCATTCCATCTTTCACCATTATATATAATGTAAGCTATAGGGTCCCCCTCTCCACCTCACCCCCAAACTCACCCTTTATCAGCTTGAGGAAGTTCCCTTCCAGTCCCAGTTTGTTGAGAGGTTTTATCACAGGTATTGGATTTTGTAGAATGCTTCTGCTACATATATTGAGATGTTTATGTAGTTTTGTCTTTTATTCTATTAATATGGTGTATTCCATTAATTAATTTTCAATGTTGAACCAACCTTGCCTTCCTGGGATAAATCCTACATGGTCCTGGTGTATAATCCTTTTAATATACTGCTGAATTAAGTTTGCTAATATTTTGATAAAGATTTTTGCATTGGAATGGATATTGATCTGTAATTTTCTTTTGATCTTTGTCAGTTTTGTCATCAGGGCTCATAGAATAAGTTGGGAAGTATTACATCCTTCTTTATATTCTAGAAAAGTTTGTGTCAGATTGGTATTATATCTTTTAATGTTTCATAGAGTTCCCCAGTGGAGCCATGTGGACCTGAGCTTCTCTTTGTGGGAAAAATTTTAATTACTGACTTAATATTTTTGTTTGTTTATAAGTCTTTTCAGATTTTTTATTTCTTCTTGAGTTAGTTTTGGTAATTTGTGTCTTTCTATGAACTTGTCCATTTCATCTAAGTTATATCATTTATGTAAAGTTGTTCATAGTATTCTCTTTTAATCCTTTTAATTTCTCTAGCATCAGTGGTTATGCCATCTTTTCATTCCTAATTTTGGTAATTAGTGTCTTCTCTGTTTTATTTTGTCTTGTTTTGTTTTGTCTTAATTTTGGTCAGTCTAGCTAAAGGTTTATCAGTAAGACTTTTGGTCTCTTCATTTTCTCTATTGTTTTTATGTTCCATTTCATTGAATTCTGCTGTGATCTTTTTGGCTTTGGTTTAATTTGCTCTTCTTTCTAAGTTTCTTAAGGTGGAAACTTAAATTATTGATTTGAGACCTTTCTTTTTTTCTAATACATGTGTTTAAAGTTGTGAATTTCCCTCTAAGCTATGCTTTATCTATATCCCATAAATGTTGTTTTCTTGTGGGGTTTTTTCCATTCAGTTCAAAATATTTTCTGATTTCCTTTGGGATTTCTTTGTGATCTAAATCCAGATATTGGGATTTCCAAAATTTCTTTCTGTTGTCGATTCCTAGTTTAATTCTCCTATGATAAGAGATCATTTTTTGAATGAATTTTCTATCCTTTCAAATTAATTTGAGATTTGTTATATTGCTTAGCATATGATTAGTATGGAGAATTTCAATGTGTACTTGAAAAGAATGTGTATTCTGCTGACGTTATGATGCTGTGTTTTATAAATGTCATTTTAATGATATTATATTCAAGTTTTCTGTAACCTATTGATTTTCTTTTTTCCATGAATTATTGAGAAGAATATTGAAATTTTCAACTATAATTTTTGAATTATTTAGTTCTTTCTTTTTTTTTTAATTTTTAATTAATTAATTTATTTTTGGCTGCGTTGGGTCTTCGTTGCTGCGTGTGGGCTTTCTCTAGTTGTGGCGAGCGGGGGCTACTCTTCGTTGCAGTGTGTGGGCTTCTCATTGCAGTGGCTTCTCTTGTTGCAGAGTACGGGCTCTAGGTGCTCTAGGGCTTCGGTAGTTGTGGCATGCAGGCTCTAGAGCACAGGCTCAGTAGTTGTGGCACACGGGCTTAGTTACTCCACGGCATGTGGGATCTTCCCAGACCAGGTATCGAACCATGTCCCCTGCATTGGCAGGTGGATTCTTAACCACTGCGCCACCAGGGAAGTCCCTAGTTCTTCCTTCAATTCTGTCATTTTTGTTTTAGCATTTTGGAGACTATTTTGTTCATTGCATATACATTTGTAATTGTTAAATCTCCCAGAAGTATTGGCCCTTTTATCATTATGAAATTTCCTTTTTTTGACTTCAGTAATATTTCTTGTCTTAAAGGCTATTTAATAGTCTGATATTGATATAGGTATTCCACCTGTATTATGGTTACTGTTATATGGTATAACTTTTTCTCTCCTTTCCCTTCAACCTATTTTTATCTTAAAATCTAAAGTGTGGCCCTTGTAGACAGCATATAGTTGGACCTTTTTTAATCCAGTCTGATAATTTCTGCCTTGTGATCTGTTTATTCACATTTAATGTAATTATTGATATGGTTGGCTTTACATCTTCAATTGTGCTGTTTGTTTTCTATATATCTTAAGAGTTTTTGTATTGTTTTTCCTCTGTTCCTTCTTTTGTGTTAAACAGATATTTGTAGGATGCCATTTTAATTCCTCTTTGATTTTTAAACTACATTTTAAAAAGACATTTTCTTAATAGTTGATTTAGGGGTTAAAATATGCATTTTATCTTATCACAATCTACTTTTCTAGTAAAATATAGCTACTTTGATGCAATATAGCTCCATTTCTTCTCTAATTTTGTGTCATTTTCACATTTTACCTTTATATTTTTATAAACCTAGAAATGCAGTGTTACAATGATTGCTTCATACAATTTTAAGGTCTTTAAAGAAATTAAGAAAAGAAAGATAAATGTGTTTATATAGTCTTTTACTTATATATTTATCATTTCTAGTACTCTTTATTTCTTCCTGTCAGTTTAAGTATTGTCCAGTGTCTTTTCATCTGGAACAACTTCCTTCAGTATTTCTGCTTGAAGCACATATCCTCTGTTGTTTATCTGAGAATGTTTTTATTTTACCTTTGTTTTTAGAGGATAGTGTTCCCGGATAGAGAATTGTGAAAAGGTTTGTTTCTTTTTTCTTTTAGCACTTTGAATACATTATTCCACTGCCTTCCGGCCTCTCTTATTTTTGTGAAGAAGTCATCATTAATCATATTGCTTTTCCCCTGTACATGATTAGTCATTTTCTCTTGCTTCTCTCAAGATTTTTTTCTTTGTCTTTGGCTTTTAACAACTTGAATATGAGGTGTCTAGGTATGAATCTCTTTGTACTTATCATACTTGGCATTGGTTGAACTTAGATTGCAGGTTAACATTTTTCATCAGATTGGACATTTTCAACCATTATTTCTTCAAATAGTTTTTCTTTGCCCTTAGTCTCTCTCCTTTCCTTCTAGGATTCCTATTACATGTATGGTGATACCCTTGATATCCTACAGGCTTCTGAGGGTCAGTTCATTTTTTTCCTATCTTTTGTTCTCTGTATTCTTCAGACTGGATGATTTCTATTGATCTATCTTCAAGTTCACTGAGTCTTTTGCCCTCCTCAAATCTGCTATTGGGCTTGTGTAGTGAGTTTTAAAGTTTGGGTTATTGTACTTTCCAAGTCTATAATTTTTATATCTTGAATAGTTTCTCTTTCTATCATTATATTGAAATTCTCTTTGTTGTATCATTGCCATCATATTTTCCTTGAATTCCTTAAATACAATTTCCTTTTATTCTTTTGATATATTTCCAATAGCTGTTTTGAAGTCTTGTCTGCTAAATCCTATATCTGGGGCCATTCAGAGACATTTTCTATCTTTTTTCCTCATTATGGATTAAATAATGTTTTTGTCAGAAATTTGACTTTTTAAAATAATATTTTGTAGCAGCTCTGCATTCTGATTATTTTTTCTTCCCTCAGGATTGTTTTTATTTATATTGTTTTGTTTTAATAACTTCCATGGCTTTAATCTATGGGCTATATCCACCATGTTGTCTGGCTACTGATTTCTCTGTTAGGGATTACCCTGTGCCTGCATAGCTTAGTTATTATTCAGTGATTAATCAGAGTTTGTGCTCAAACATTCTGAGCCAGTCTATGCTGATGGAGCTGTTTGTGGGTTGGAAAGCATATTCAATGTTCAGGCAGTTTTCAAGCCTGTACCAGCTTTAACTTTCTTTTGGGTCCTCTTGGATCTCTCCTATGGAATAGCTTCCTTGTCAAGCTGGGATATGTGGAGAGCTTATTTAGGCCCTCTCTGCCTCTCTCATTTCCATTTTCTATACTAATTTTTTTGCTAGACCATCAGTCTACTGTTCACCCCTACTAAGGCCACAACTTCAGGTTAGCAAAGCTGGATACTTTCCCTGTTTATTTGCTACAGTTTGCTTTTTTTTCTTAATAGACGGTATCACTTGTATGGGGTTTTTTGGCTTCCTCTCCAAATCATGTCAGCCCTCTCTGGCAGTAAAGCTCCTGGTTGTCATGGAGCCCCACCCTGAAAGAAGTACTGCACTGACTGAGCTGTGGGGGAACAGGAGCAGCACCAAGCAAGAATACCACAGACTCCCACTGTTCTCATGCAAAGTGTAGCAATTTTTCATGAATAAATGCTTCTCAGTTTGTTGTTTGTGATTACTAGATGTCCAGAACCATGAAGTCATTGTTTTTGATAATTTTGTCGAACTTCATAATTGTTTCTTGGAGAGAAGATTTGCTGACTTACTCATTCTCTCATCACCGGAAGTCCTGTCTCACCTGGCAACTTTTAAAATGGCATGTTCACTTGGTGACATTCCACTTAACAAGGAACCATTCTATAGATCCCTTGTACCATTTTGGTACAAATTTTGGGTCTCTGGGAATCAGAACAGTTGTTCACCATACCATCTACCTTGCTATACAGTCTGTCATCTTAATCCTGTTTAATGTAAGGGATTTTACACTTCAACAATAATTGTCAGTAACTTTTTTCTGTACTCCCCTCTTTTGAAAATCACATAAGTGGCATCTGACACTGAATATAATGGAAGTTTATAAATAAGTTGTTTTACAATTCTCCTTTATAAATGAAGATATATAGTATTATATTTTGTTTCTTCCATAATAACAGAATGTTTAAATGGTTAACATTTGTGCTGCAGTGTAGCTTTCTGGCTCATGAAAAATGAAAGCTATCAGCGATCTGGGCAATAAGATTCATCGCCAATAGTCACTAGCAACAGCACACAGCATTTTAATATCAGCGAGGTCCACAGCTAGCAGTAAGAGCTGGTGTAATTGAAAGACGTTTAGGTGCAATCATTCTGCTGTTTGTTCCTTGCCAGGTTCAACATGGGATTGTGTGAGTATTTGAAGAAAACAGCAATTTTTAAAATATCTTTGAAAGATGTAAAAATGGTAGATAAGTGCTTAAATTTAAGAAACATGGTAATTTTTAAATCATGTAGCTCTAAAATAAAAAGGCATTTTATTTGTCTTGGTTGATTAAAGCTTTAGAAAAGCTACTCCTTGGTTACAAGTGAACCGATAATTCTGGTCTAATGTTGCCGTGGTAACAACTCATGCTGATATAATTGAGAACATCTTATACATCCTGGTTCGAACATTTTCTCCCTGCCATTTTGAGTTGTTCTAGTGGTATATGAAGAAGCCTAGGATAACTAGCTTGAAAGAAATTAAATCTAGTTATGCACATCTTTGGCATTAATCTGATGTTTACTAGTGATATCTCACACTGAGCAGTTATGCTTTGCTTCTAGGGGCTTCTCTTTTTAAAACAAAAGAAAGCTCTTTTCATTTTCTGTCTGCTGCATGCTCTAATGTATGTGTTTACACCATCGGTTCTTATACCTCTAGAGATTAGCATAACTCCCTTTGCTGTTGGATTGTTGTTTTGAGCAGTATGTTTTGGAAAGGTTGATTTTCATCATGAGTGGTAAGTATGCTCTCTGAGACTCTGTAGGTTTGTATTTTTTAAAAATATTTAACTATAAAAGCAAAAAAATGTTTTTTAGAGGGGCAGTTGTAAAGCCAGAACTACAGTGGATTACATTTTCTCTTGATGCTTTTGCATTTAGGGATTATAGTAATTTGCTTTTTAAATCCATTAAGAACTGTGAACAATTAATACCACTATTAATAGTCAATACCAGTAATCAGTTTCTAATCTATTTTATGGTGTGATTTATTGTATTCATTATATTCATTAATACATTGTTATTAATTGTGTTATAAATTAGTGAGTAAAAGACCCACTGTGGTAAAAGAGGAATTTTTTTAGTATCTGATCCTGAAGATAATTAAACTTTCCTTTTATTGGCTTTGTCTTTCTAATATTAATTTTTGTTAGCTTCTTTTTGGTTATATAAAAAATACTCAATTTTGAATAAGATGTTGCCAAAATTTTATTGATTTATTTGTTGCTTTTAACTATAATTCATTGAGAAATAGGAATTTAATGATGAAATAAATATATGCCTTTTGGTTTTGGAGCCTTTGTTAAAATTTTTAGAAATAATATTTTGGGAAATAATTTGTTAGAACAAGTACTTTTGTGATAGTTTCCTTTTTGTTTTTGCAAATATGATTTATTTTTTTCTAAACATTTCTAAAAATGTTTTTTGAGAAAATATACTACAGTATATACTGCAGTTTATCATAGGGTAAAAGCTGTTCACTTTAAGCCAAACCTGCAGCTAAAAATAGATATCCTGTTGTTAGAGGGAGAAATATTTGCTTAGAGCATAATTCATTAGCATCTTTTTGCTTAACTAAAAAAGAGGATGTTTATTAAGTTAACCTTTGAATCAGATACATGTTTAGGAGAAGTGTTATATGGTTTTTCTCTTATAATAGTCTATAGTTTATACTTAAAAGATTTGGAATTGGAATTCAGAACCTGAGAGAGTTGGATTTTTGCTGTATAGTGGTAGAATTCCAAATAGATGAACATTTTCTTCCATAATTGGAGACCATCTCATCATTGCCAATAAACATTTTTTATCCTGCTGCTGTATAATATAAACCTCTTCAACACTGTTAGGTATTTATTTATAGAATGATATTAGATGTTAAAAGAACAATTTTGCATGTAATATATTAAAAATGAATTGTTATTGTTATTATCCTGTTATTCTTCTGTTAGATAGATCTTTCTGTTCGAGTGTTTTAAATTTGGGCTAATATTACAAAAGCAACATGTTAACATTTCTTAGGATTTCTTGGATATCAAAACTGAATATACCTGGTTATCATACTGTATTTCTTTGAATACAGGCAGTGTGTTTTTTCTCCTTGGAAGTGTTCTAGAGGTTTTACAATTGGATATGTTGGTTTTAGCTGAAGAAAATTGTTACTGCTTCTCTATTGCTTTTTCTTTCAAGAAAGCTATGGATTATTCAGATAGTAATTGATATACTTGATCATATTGGTCTGCCTTTATAGCCTTTTTTACCATAGGAATTATAGTAATGACAACTAAACATTCTGACTTTTTCAGGATTGTCCAATTTCAACTAATGTTACTCATAAGTGGTTAAATGCCTCAGCCATTTCAAAATGTGGAAAATTTCAAATGAAGTGTGGTTTTATTTGTAAAAATGAGCAAATGCCAGACCTTTTTATCTAAGTCTTTAGCTATACATGTGATATTTATGTGTATGTGGTACTTTTCTAGTTAAACAGCTATTTCTTTTCTCCTTTCTTGCCTATTAAATATCAGCTTTTTGGGGGAATAGTTTTCTCTGGAATCTATCTTTAGCCCTCTTTTAATGCTGCATTCTCTCTGAATGATCTCATCCAGTCCCACATCTTCAGTTGTTACCTGAATGTTCAGTGCAAAAGTGAATTTTCTCTTTCCATCTCAAATCTGCTCCTTTTTCATTCATCCTGATTTTTGTTAATGATCCCACTTGCCATGCAGGAACTTAAAACAGAAACCTTGTAATCACTCTGAACTTGTTTCTAACTCCCCAGACATGCACTCAGCCATAAATTTCTATTGATTCTACATTAGAAATGTCTCAAAATCACTCAATTTTCTCCATTATCACTGACACTGAGAATGCTTTTAGATCAGGAATTCTGTATCTTTTCAATCCTATTGCAGTAACAGCTTCACTGGTCTCAACTTCCAGTTTTATATACCTCCAGACCATTTTCCATGCTGCCATTTTAAAACTGCAGATACACCCATTTCTTAACCCAACATGAAAACTTTCAGTTACTCCTAGTGCCTCTCAAAGGCTAAACTCCTTAGTGGGGCATATGAGAGCAGTGGCCTGCCTTTCTAGCTTTATTTGCACCACTCTCATAAAATTCTGATCTAGTCATATTATTCTACATATTATTCCTTGCTCCCTTTCCATATTTATATCTTTTATCATAAAAATTCTGAAAACCAGCTATGCTTTTCAGTGCCTCCATTATTGACTCTGTAGAGTCAGATGATTCCTCTATACTCCCAAAGCAAACTTATAAACTATAACAATTATTTGTATTATACTGAAATTATATATTTGCATATCAGTTTCCAATCACCATCCTTTGAACTCCTTAAGTCAAGGATAGTGCAGTGTTCATCTCTGTGTTTCCAGTGGTTAGCCTAGTGCCCCAAACATAGTAATGAACTCATAAATTCTTGTGAAATAAATGAATGATTAAAACTTATCCATTTTTTACATAGTACAACACTTTTATTACATTATTGAAGAATATCAGTCATGTATTTTGATTTTTTTGGTTCATGTGCTTATCAGAACATAACTAGCATCATTATATCAAAATCTCAAATGAAAACTCTGATTGGTCTTGCGGTAGTTGAGGGAAAATCTCTGAAAAAGATTTGCTATGCTTTGAATTACAGGAAAGTTACAGACTTGAGCAAAAGCATTTGAGTAATTCCCCTTTTTAGATCAATATTTTCTAAATTGAAAATTTAAGAACACAAAACTGGAAAAACAGTATATCAGTGGAATTAAGGAAGGGTACTTGCCTAGAAATGTACAGTATCAGATTGAAGATCAGATGCCAAAGTTTAACAGTTTTATTTTGAGTAGCTTGCCTTCATGGAAAAGAAATAAAAATAATTTCACCCTTACTAACTTGGATGGATGAAGCTTTTAAGAAAGACTGTGGGAGAGATGAGTGGAAAATCCAACACTGCTGATTTCTTTCATTCTAAAACAATTGGGACAAGTGGGACAACCAGAAATTTGTTAGTCTAATCAAGCTGAGAAAGTGGCTTTTCTTCTTCCAGATATAACAGGGCTCTTCCCTGATGTGACGGGCATCACAACTAGTAAGGAACCCTATAGTCCTGGCTCCATTCCCATTTTGGATTATTTAAATGATAATATAAATATGTATATGTATCAACTAAAAGATCTGAGAAGTTGATTCTAACATACCCAAATAGGAGGTGGGAGGATCCACCTTATTTAGGGGGAGCATTTGTAAAGTTTTGAAAGGCTTCTCATTGTTCATGAATGAATAAACAAGAAAAGTACCAATGTGGAGCCTATAAAAGAGATCATGCTCAAGGATAAGTCCACAGCCTTCAAGAGGAAGAGAATGAACTTATGTTTAGAAAATATTTATGAGGGAGGGTTTAAAATAGGAAATTATAGATAGCATCTATATGGACTTCTTAAAAATTTCAAGTGAACATGGACTCTATAAAATAAGACGTTAAAGATAAAAAGATGAAACAAGAGACTAGGATGAGAGGAGAGCTGGACGAGAGGCAGGAATAGAAAAGAAGCAATAATGATATGATAAGAGAAGGTTTATAAGAAAATGAACCTGGCATTTGTAGAGTATAAAGCTGCATTAGAAGCAGTAAAGAGCAAAATAATCACTGCAGGAAGGTACATTGAACATGTAAAGAACTAACTTGATAAAAGCTACCAGAATGTAGGGAAAATGGACAGGATAAAAATTATGAGGTGAAAAGTATGTTAGATAAAAGTAGGAACTCTACAAATTGAATGAATAGCATTCCTTCAGAACAGATAATGACTAATAGAACAGAAACAATCATAAAAAATTATGATTCAGGAAAACTTAGTTGAAGAAAAACCTAAAAGTATACACTGAAAGAGCTCATTGTGTATTGACAAAAATTAACAAAAACACCAGCACCTAAATATATCCTGACGGAAGTTTGAATTACGAGGATAAAAAGTGAATTCCACAAACATCCAGGTCTCCTTGCATCTTACAACTTAACACACATTTTTTCTTCTACAGAAAAAAATCCATAAATTGGAGACTGGATAATTTGAAAACCCTTCTAGACCAAAAATTAACGAAGATACAACAGCACATAGAAATACTGAATAAAATATAACAAGCATCCCTTTAAATGAATACTTGAATTTACAAGAATATAATAGAAATCCCCAGTGTGCAAAAAGTCAAATAGTAAGTGAAAAACCAGAGCTGTAAGGGGGAGCATACTTTGACTACCTTGAGGAAATTTTCATACCTTGGTGACAAAATGGCTTTTGTTTTAAATGGCCTCACAGAGACAGAAAAGTTCTTTGATCCATGCAACTTGGGATTTCTTAGACTCGTGTATAAAGCCAGGATCCTCAAAGGATCATAACCTCAGTGGAAGCATAGACTAAAAAATAAAACGTCTCCACTGACACAGGGAGAAAATAAGGAAGCTTACATTTCTTGGCTTGGGTTCCTGGGGAGGGGGGAGGGCTGTGTGTGCATGTGTATGGGATGCTTTTCCTGAGAGTTTGTAATCAACTGCTTCTTCTCCAGTAGCTGTCATGTTTTAATCTGTATTGTATGGTTTAATAGTTTTAAATAAAATACCTTATAGTAACAGTTCCAGGCTGGTAACATCTATCGGATGCCAGGCAGAAGCTAATACAAAACATATCCTCATATCAAACCCTGTGGTTTTCTCACAGATAAAGCCCCACTGAGCTTTGAGTTCAGAGTCCAAAATCAAAATAGATACATAACACACACACACAATCTACAACAGAAGATATTTAGCAAATACAACAGCATTAGACCCTACCAAGAATGTCAGAGTAGAATTGTCACATACAGACTACCATTTAAATTAATAATCACATAAAAAAGAAATATAAGAGAAAAAAATTGTATGCACTTCCCACAGAGCCTCAAAATATATAAAACAAAATCGACCCGTTTAGAAGGAAAAATTATAACTATGTAAGATTTATAGATATATATAAAGAATTCTCAGCCAGTAATTGGAGAATACACAGAAATATACAGAACACTTACAAAATTGATTATTTGACTACACATATTTGATATACTTTAAAGAATTGGTACATAGGCTGTGGTCTCTGACCACAAAGCAATTAAGTTTAATCAATAATAAAAGACTAATTAAACAAGTAAACACAAATGTTATACTTGGAAATTTAAAAAAATTCAAATAACACACAGGTCAAGAAATAACTCATAAATTTAAAATTCAATTATGTATCAGAACTTGTGCAGCTAAAGGATTTAGAGACAAAATCTTAAATGTGTATGTTAGGAAAAGAGAAAGACATTTGTGATGTAAGGATGCAAGTAAACAAGTTAGAGAAAGCACAGTATGGTTAATCAAAAGAAGGAAAAAAACTAATAGAGACATGAGCAAAAATCAGTGGAATAGAAAATATTCATCAGAGCCAAAGCTTAGTTCATGGAGAAGACTTTTAAGAGAACTGATTAGAACTCTACCTATTTAAGATTTAATCATAGTTAAAATGTTTATTCAAAACTTAACAAAATTAGGACTGGACAGTTTTATAGTCAAGTTCAAAAAACAAAAATTTTACTCTTGTACAAAATTTTTCAAAGAATTAAAAAGGAGATATTCTTAATTTCTTAAATATATGTATTCTAGTAATAGCTTTACAAGTAAAGTATGGGAAAGAAAAGCAGTTAGAAACATGTTCTTTGAAGTTAGGAACAGGAGTAGGATGCTCATTGTCTCTATCTGTACAGTATAACACTGTGAGTCATAACCTACACGGTAGGACAAGAAAAAGTTGGAGTAAAAAAAATTATCATTATTCACAGATATGTGATTATCTACATAGAAAATTCAAGAGAATCTACCAGTGTTATTTTAGAATTAATGAGAGTCTGCCAGTCTGCCATATAATAAGATCAGTATATAAACATCAACTATGTGCTATACATCAGCAACAAACAAATGGTAATTTTTTAAAAAGTCTCCCTTTTACAATAGCAACCAAAGCTCTAAAGAACCTAGGAATGAATCTAATAAAAGAATAAGACCTTTAAGAGAAAAAAGTTATAAAATTCTACTGAGATATTTAATGTTTAACAAGCAGATATCATTTCATACCCATTAGATTATCAAAAATTAGAAAGTAAAAATTAAACAGTAACACATTTTGTTGAGGATATGGATCATCAAGGATAGAGTGGTAGTATAAACTGGCACAACCATTTATTGAGCCACTTATTATTTAGTTAAGTTGAAAACGTGCATACCCTATCATCTAGGGATCCACTCCTAGCTCTATACTGTCCGGCAACAAGACAGAACATTTGAATTCAGGACCAAATGGAAAATCTTTAGCATATGGTTCTGGTAGATATAATATCCTCTGAGAAAAAGCTTCAGTGAACAATTAAGGAAGTAAAGTACATTTCAAAGAGCATTTCAAAAATTGCCTGGGTCATTAGTTTTATGACTATAAATTTACTTTAAGTTTTATCACAAAATCCTTTAGGGAACATCTTCAGTCCAACATGGCTTGGATGGCCTAGAAAATCCACAGCATCCCTAGACAGAGAGCAAGTTTGGAGAGAAGGCATGTACATGTGATTTGTAGTGACTGAGTACACTATGTGAATTCATAGTGTATCCATCTGTCCATATACATACTAGTCAAATAAGTTAATGTGTTTCTTTCTATAATTTGATCATTTAAATATATATGTCTCACAAAAAGTTTAAAATTTTTTTAACAGTGTAGTGAAAGAGTGGGTCAATTATAATGTTCACTTGTAACCAAGACGATAAAGAATTAACTAATAAAAAATTGTAAGGAGAGGACAGAAGAGTAAATGTAAGTAGTATTGCAATAAGAATAGCCTTTATTGCCTATTAGATTTTCAACCACTCATTCATGTGTGACTTTGTGCAAGACTAATTAATATCTTAGAAAACAAAAGTAGGCCCATTTGTGCCGTTAAGTGGTCCCATCCACTGAACTACACAAATTACAGTTATAGTAATTAAAGTTGTTTTTTATACCCACTGTCATTTTAAGGTTACAGTGAATTTGCTTTGAACAAACATGTTTGAATATGGTGAAGCAAAGTGTCTCTTCAGCAAAGTGAACACAATTGCTCTTCAGATTAAAGGGATAGAAATACGATATTTCATTAATACATTTCCAGAGTAGGGTTTTGACTGGTTAAAAAAATATATGTATCCAAAGAATTAATTGTAATCATTGTATAAAACACTTTTGAATATGTGTTTTTCATTCTATTCCTATGTGTGAATATCTAATGAACATGTATGGGTTGGTAACTTCTTGTGTGTATGTTATTTTATGTGTTATTTAATCTGTTTAATTTATTCTTTTTGATCAAGCACGCAAATCATCAGAAGCATCTGGTAGGAAACCACTTTTTACAGAATAATTTGTTTGCTTTGTTGCTATAAGTTGGATTTTATGAGGCATTTTGTAGCAACTAGAATATTTTATATTAGTTTACTGAAAATATTTGTACTACAGCATGTATGTGTGTGGGGGGGTATACTTAGAAATAACAAGTATAGAGTTCTAAAGAGGTGAGTGTTTGAAGTAGGGGTGGCAGAAGACAGTATTACAGTCCACTAGATTTACACTTCCTAGAGGTTTTGGAAGAGATTGTACTGTTATTTGTTGATAGAACTTGGTATTTTCATAACTAATTTACCTCCATTCCCATCCTGTTTTGTGCTTTCTAACATACACTAAATAACCTAAATAGAATAATGCTTTTATTTAGGTAAAGAATGAAGATGAAAATAATTTAATTACAAAGAGATTAGGGGGCCCATGAATTATAATCTGCTCAGTAAAAAAATATTTTAACTTATTACAAAGAAAGATACTATTAAGAAACAACTGCTTATAGTACCTAATACTTGCCCTTTCCCTAATAGAAAATTTTAGAGGAACAGCTCCTTCTCTTATTCCCTAAATGGATAGCCATCAAGATTTAAAATATTCAGACCTGTAACCCCCACTGTTCTTCCTCCTTACTCTATCTGGCTCCCCTCTTTCTTTAGCAAGTGATCTTGCCTCCTATTTCCCAGAAGAAATGGAGTACAGCAATTGTGAATAACTCAGTTTACTCCTGTGCCTTTCCACATACTGAAAAGCGTCGCTGTGGCAAGCAGCTACCTCCCTGCTTGGGCACTTTCTTGCCCATACACTTCACCTCCCACTGCTGCTGTACACTTTTACCCTATGCTGCAGCTATTTCAGGTCTGTTGACATTTCCTGAGTAAACCATGCTCTTTCCTTTATGCATTTGATTCAAGATCATCCCAGCCTATCTTTGTCTTCAACTTCATCTGCCAGAGGAACTGTTTATCCTTCAAGATTCAGCACAAGTGCTGCATCATCTTTTATGCCTTACCTTACTACCCAAGAATTTCCTCTTTTGAGCTCGAATAGCACCTGTAGATTTCTTAGTTGTAATCCTTGTCACATTCTATTACAGTGGTTCATCTATTTCCCCTTTAGCTTCAGAGTGTCTTTCCTACAGTAGAGTTTTGAAAAAGAACAGAAGTCCAGAGATGGCATTGCAGTAGTTATAGGATGTGTATTTCAGTATATGCTACTTAATATTATTAGCGCTATTGCTATGAGGAGTTAAATTTTTTGTTAGCTGTTTTAAGGAAAATTAGAATGGTATTGATTTTGGCGCTGAACAGTAATTATTGATTTTATTTCTTAACCATTTAATTTTAAAATATTCTATTTGAATATGTTCAGTCAAATAATCATTTCTACATTACTGTTTTAGTCTGTACATAATATTCTGTAAAAATGTGTATAAGTGATTTCATGCTAATATGCTGTTTTTATGAGTGTCATTTAATCATTGTTTAATTTATTTTTCGGATACAAGCTTGCTCCTCTTCAGAAGTATCTGGTAGGCAATTACTTTTAATAAAACAAATGTTACCTTTTAAAACTTTTTATTTGGTTGTTTGCAAATTGTTATGCTCCTCTTAAAGTTATATTTTTATAAAATATTCTGAGTTAATAAAATATTTTAGTTGATGGGAGAAATGGTTTATTTAGTTTTATGTTGAGTTTTATCCACAAAAATTATTTATATTGCAGTTTCTTGTGTGATATTTTAGAAACAACAAATATAGCACTGTGAAATAGTGGGAGCTGTACAGGGTAGCATAAGACAGATTAATACACACCACTTAAATTAGATAACCCAGGTTAATGAAAGGTTTTTGAAAGAAAAATATAGTTGTAAATTTTGAGTAAAACAGCTAATATTTTAATTGGGTATTTACCCTAGGAAGTTTATATTCTATTTTGTTCTGTTTTCTATTTGTTTCCCTTCTATTTTCTGACATCCATTAAAAGAAGTTAAATGAAATTGTGCTTTTATTGTAAAAGAGGTGTCAAAGAGAGAGGTGACATTTATCACATTACAAAGAAAACTGGAGAATTCAACATCTGGCCTAGTTATAATCTGTACAGTAATAGATTTCTAAACCCTTCTTATAAAACATGAATGATAACCTCCTTTAAGCTTCACATAATGGCACACTGTAATGAACAACATGCCCTTTTTATAATCAGTAGCAATCTAGAATCTAGCAGCAACACAGAACCAAAAATTGCCCAGTAAATAAATTTACTAACTATAATTAGTGAAATATTGCAGAATTATCTGAATAACATGGAGTAAAGATATGCCATACTTGAATTTTTAATAAATTTTCCTAATGTTTAAAATGAACTCTCTAATTTTTAACAATGTCGTGTGTATAAATATATTCAAAGATATTTTGAGGGTGGTAAGATTTAAGTTTTTTTTAATGTACTTGTAGATATGCATAAAAATTATCACTTTGTTTCTTCTTTCTTCATCTCATGAATGTGGGTAAATATTTCTACAAACCAACCCTGGGTGAACATATAGATTCCTTTGGTATTTTTAAACTGAAGAGAAAATAAATTTATGTGGAAAATAAATATAATTGAAGTATATACTTCTGGGAAGAAATTGAGGTAATTTTTGGTGTGTCCTCATTTTTTTAGTACCTAGTTTGCTCCATTATTGACCAGTACAGAACAAAATATATTTGCAGAAAAATCCTTTGTTGAGATATTTTTTCCTAAGGAGTGTTACTAATCACTGTGTCTTTAGATAGGTACTGATGATTACTAAGAAGCATTAGAACCAATATTATAACTCATATGTGTTGAGCTCCAAAACCTGTGGCTGTTGCAGGATATCACAAGGGTTTAAATTGAGTGTAAATGTAGATATGGCTTATATACGAACACAACAAGAAAACAATTGAGAACTTCAAGTATATGCTTTATAGGGAACTCCAGATTAAATGTGCTGCAGTGTTTGAATTTGGCTCTCTCCCACCACTCGTTTTATTAATTAGTTGCCAACACCTTATGTCAGTGGATATAAACTTTAAAAATAACTAGAGAAAAGCATTTAGAAAGTTAAATTCACCACTGTGTAAAAATAATAAAATCCAAAGCAAATACATGTGGTTCTAGATTGCCTATTGTTTTAGAGTTATTCGTAATCTAGCATGTTATAAAATATTTTATTTTTTGTGTTTATATTTATAAGGTATATATTTTGGTTAGCCAATATTTTTACAAAGAGTTAACTGTGTTCATCTTTGCATCTAAATAGTACACATATAAACCAGACATTTCATGTGTATATGTATACTTATGTGACAAAAAGTGTTGCAGGAACAGAGTTGTCTTTGTGGAATTATTTAATGACATTATAATTAATGCTTATCCTTACTCTAAAAGGGAATCTATTTGTTGAAATAATTTGCAAAATTTAACATCTTTAATTCATACCATTTCTGATAATTTTCATATAAGACCTTTATGAGAACTGTTATTTACTTTCTACAGTGTTACTTGACAGTAAACTCAGAATACTGATGAGTACAGAGAGTATTTCAAAGATTTTCCTGAATATCCTATTAGTGCATGAAATTCAGTAGTACTTAAAATTTTTCCTTTAGTTTATTCACCAAGCAGGAAAAAAGGAAATTTTCCTTCAACTTACCATCTTTGGCAAATACTGCCAGTCCTTCCTTTGACCAGTTACTTTTTTCTTAACTCAAGATCCAATTAGCAAGAAGTGACAGGAGAAGCTGAAACAGGATGTTAGGGATTTTTTCCTTTTCCTGATTTTCTTCCATGTCTTCAAATTATCTGTACTCATGCAGGCATCTGGAGAGTTTATGCTGCAACTTGATGTGCAAGTTCTATAGATAGAAAATAACTAAAAATATTTTTCAAAAGAAATCAGAGGTATATTTTGGGAATCACAAGTTGTTTCTTAAAAGCCACAGTTGCATTTAGCAATAAATTATGTTTTTAATTTATTTTATAGCTGTCGTTTCCAAGTCAATGGCATGTGCAGATGTCTGTTTCATGCAAAAAAAAAAAAAAAATCTTATAAAACCACTCTTCTTCAGTTGTAACTAGTATATTAACTTTTTAGAAGTAGGATGACTTGAACCTTCCTAAACTCAAAGAAAATGTAATAATTTTCCACCCCCAAATCCACCCCCAGGAAGAATTAGATCATATTTGCATAATTAGTTGCAATTATTTGATTCATTGTTTTGGTGAATGAGATTTTCATACAATGGAAAGATTCTAATTTTAAAAATTATTTTTCTCAAATTTTCTAAAATAGGTATTTTGAGAGTATTTTGCAAAATACAAGTGACAGTTTATATAAAGTAGTAAAATAATATCTTCAGAAATGCACACTAGTGTTACATAAAAACTAATGTCTGCTGTTGGTGCCTGTTAACACCATTTTGAAATCTCAAAGCACTTAAAATGCCAACAGCTTTCTTGTTTAACAGTATTTTGCCAAAGGTACTTCAGTGGGGGTAAAGGAGGAAATTACAATATATCTTACATGCCTCAGTTTAATACTACTGCATCATTAGAAGATCTTATTAAAGTATTTGTGAACCCCTCATTGAACTTTTGTCTTTTTATCATCATTACCATCATTCTTATTATTACTTCTGAAATAAATGCCACTGTGCCATTTGTTTAGCCTTTTACTATTTCAACACTATTTAAATCCTATTTTCATCTTTATTTATAGATTCAGATATGAGAGGAATATTGGGAACTCCCCAGCCCCCAAAAAAAAGAAAGGCTAAAATAATTACTTCTTGTGTAGTTAGGTTTTGCTCTCTCAAACCTAACTATGGGAAAAATAATACATTTTGTTAATGCCATTTCATCTCTCTGGAATTTTTTTCCTATTTGTTTATAAACCCTGAAGTTATTTTGTAAACAGAAGTCATTGTTAATAACTTTGTGGGAAGACAATGAAAAAGAGGAATCCTTTTAAATGATTCATCATTTATCAAATCTAAAACTTCAAACCACAGCTCTATAAAATAATGTGGCTATTATTGATCACTATATAAACATCTGATTTTGAATTGCTTTACTTTAGTTTATATTATAAATTAGGCATTCAGGCATTTCGTTTGCTCCAAATTTAGAATGAGAGTTTTAAGCTGTTTGGGTTTTTTGGTTGTGGTTTGTTCTGTTTTATTTTTAAGTCTTTGTGGCTATTCTTTGTGTTAGTCTGTAGTTTTTCCCTTTCTCTTTACCTTTAGTAGAGAGGATACAAATCTAATAATATAAATCCTTATACCTGAAAACAGCCCTTTATCAAAGTCAGTTATTTTTGAAACTCCACAAATCAACAAATTGACATTCTCCAGATTTTTTATTTCTTATTTTAAAGGCTCTGTTACTATCTGCTGGCTTATTTATTTACAATAAGTATTTTGTCCTATATTGATTTCTAACTTTTTTCATTACTTTCAGGTATGTTTTCAGGAACAGTATTTTTATTATTAAATTTGAAATTATCAAAGTGACCTCCATAGAGAACAGTATTAGATATTCTTAGAAACTGGAGAAACTGCTTCTTCTTTAGAGTAACTAAATAGCTCTCTAGTATATCATGGTTGTGAATACATGTTTCACGGCAACCATAGTTGACTTAAGTCTGTGTTTTTTAAGCAAGTATATTTATGTGTAATGTATTTATGTATGTAGTATAAATATTCTTAGAAGTCAAAATTTGTTTTTGTTTTTTTTTTTAATATATTTTCAGTGAAAGAGTTTCTAGCCAAAGCCAAAGAAGACTTTTTAAAAAAATGGGAAAATCCTGCTCCGGTAAGGAACATTTAAAATTTTCTATGATTTAAAAATCTTGCTTTAAGTAAAATCATGATTCTCACCTAAATAATTTACTACTTCAGAAAGTTTAATTTTCAAGTAGCGTTAATGAATATAAGCTGAACGTGAGAATTTTGCCATAACATTATGTTTTGATTTATTAATAATTTTATGTATACCTAAATTGGAGAAGGAACTAATTTCTGATGTAATACCTGATTATACATTTTGATACTAATTCCAAGTTGCTACAAACTCTTGATATTTTCTAATATTCTAGTAATTTTGATTTATGCCTTTGATAGCATATTTATTATTTTTATTAATTATGACAATTAGGGATCATATTGTGCAGTTTCAAATTCTGAATCACAAATACTTGGCTACTGACAACATACTAAGTACTCTAGGATCCTTTCATAAATGTTTTGATGGGTTAAGTTCTATATAATTTAAGTACTTTAGATCTTAACTAAGATCTAAAAATTGTATATAAAAAGAGCCATCTACACTTGCCAAAAACTCTTTTTGAATTTATTTTTATAAATAATTAATGACCTTTAATAGTAGGTGAAATTTTGAAAACTTTTTTCCTAGCATAAAAATCCTTTTGAAGTATTTTTTTCACTAAAAAATATTTAATTCTAAATAAAATGTTATGTTTTATGAAGATGCCATTACCAAGATATAGAGTATGAGCTATATAATTTATGAGGAGGATGGCATATTTGTATGAAAAGCAGTGACTAGCAGAAAGAGATGTTTTGTTGTCTATTAATGATGTTTATTTTCATTATTTAGTTGGGAACTTTATTAAACATTTCAATCCATTGTTGTTGATAAAACCAAAAATTAAATATTAATCCATAAAATTAAATAATTAATTCAGTCAGAATTATAAGGACTTTTTCTTTCTGTATTCATACAGAATCTCATGGCAATTTAAAATTATTAGAAATAAGAATGAAAACAAGTTTTATAAATAAAAACTTAGAGTTACTTGCTTTCTCCTTAATGATTCAGTAAGAAGCTATGATGTGTCTCCAAAGGCAAGGTTGATTTGCAAAAGATCAAGTCCAACTACAGTGAATTCCAGTAGCAATCCAAATTCCTCACTTATAAAAGAACCATATTGCATCACATTTTTCTCAAGCTTAATGCTATACAGAATGTCCCTTGGAAATATTTTTTCCAAGATTTTCATGAAGATGTTTATAATGAAAACCTATTAAACAAATGGGTTAGCAATTACTATTTGGTGCCACTTAGCACATAATTTGTTCCTAGTAATTTTCATTTTGTTGTGGCAGCAACAAATTCAATAGATTGATGCCTCCAATTCTTTGCTTCTATGCTATAGTCAAAGCCAAACAAAGATGTTTGCTTGTAACAAAGCATCTTTCAAGGAGAAAGAGAGTGATTATTCTTCTGGGACTCCGACTTTTGGTTATCTTTGTGGGAGTGAGGAACTCTTTTTACCTTATTGTTACTTTTTTAGGTAATACTGGGTTATTATCACATCAGAGAGAGAAAACCATTAGTATCTCTCCTGCTGTTATTATCTAGTTCATATAAGGATAGAAATGAAGTAAGACAGTGTTTCTTCAGAGGTAACTCTAGTGAAAGGACTCTGATCCTCAGCTTATCTATTCATTATAATTATTTGTAAGTGCACTAAGACTGTGTGGCTTCCATGATTGCATACTTCTGGTCAGTTTGTAATTATTAAAATATGGAGCTAATTTATTAGAAGTCCAATACTATGAATTCATATTAGAATATGACCTTTCATATTTAAACTGAGGATCTTACGTCCTCACATTACTATTATACTTTGTTTTAAGATGTAAGTCTCTTCTCAAATATTAGATCCTTTCTTATTCAAAGGGAAAAATAGAACCAATAATCTGCAATTTCAGTAGTCTCTTTGTATTGTTTTTAAATGGATAGTTATAAATTACCTATTCTGATAGCATATCATTAAATCTATTATAGTTTTCATAGTCTTCTTATAAAAATTTCTAATTTTAAAGTTTATTTTTTCATGTATATGTAGAATAATGCCGGGCTGGAAGATTTTGAAAGGAAAAAAACCCTTGGAACAGGTTCATTTGGAAGAGTCATGTTGGTGAAACATAAAGCCACTGAACAGTATTATGCAATGAAGATCTTAGATAAGCAGAAGGTTAGTGTATTCATTGGTTTGGGTTTTTTTTTTTTGGAATTTAAAAAAAATTTTACATTTTAAATTGAAATATAGTTGATTTACAATGTTGTGTTAGCTTCAGGTATACAGCAAAGTGATTCAGTTATATACATATATATTCTTTATTAGATTCTTTTCCATTATAGGTTATTACAAGATATTGAGTATAGTTCTTTGTGCTATACAGGTTCTTGTTGGTTATCTATTGTATATATAGTGGTGTGTATATTTTAATCCCAAACTCCCAATTTATCCCTCCTCCTCAACCTTTCCTTTTGGTAACTATAAGTTTGCTTTCTATGTCTGTGAGTCTATTTCTGTTTTGTAAATAAATTCATTTGTATCATTTGTTTAGATTCCACATATAAGTGATAGCATATGATATTTGTCTTTCTCTGTCTTGCCTACTTCACTTATTATGATAATCTCTAAGCAGAATACTCTTTAACATAAATTGCAGCAATATTTTTTGGCCCCATCTCCTAGAGTAATGGAAATAAAAACAAAAATAAACAAATGGGATCTAATTAAACTTAAAAGCTTTTGCACAGCAAAGGAAACCATAAACAAAATGAAAAGACAACCTACTACAGAGTGGTAGAAAATATTTGCAAATGATACGACTGACAAGGGATTAATTTCCAAAATATACAAACAGTTTATTACAGCTCAATATCAAGAAAACAAACAGCCTAATCAAAAAATGGGTGGAAGATGTAAATAGACATTCCTCCAAAGAAGACATACCAATGGCCAACAGGCACATGAAAAGATGCTCAATACTGCTAATTATTAGAGAAATGCAAATCAAAACTACAATGAGGTATCACCTCACACTGGTCAGAATGACCATCATCAAAAAGTCTACAAGTAATAAATGCTGGAGAGGGTGTAGAGAAAAAGGAACCCTCCTACACTGCTGGTAAGAATGTAAATTGGTACAGCCAGTATGGAGAACAGTATGGAGGTTCCTTAAAAAACCAAAAATAGAGCTACCACAGGATCCTGCAATCCCCCTCCTGGGCATATATCCAGAGAAAACCATAATTTGAAAAGGTACATGCACCCTAATAGTTATAACAGCACAATTTACAGTAGCCAAGACATGGAAGCAACCTAAATGTCCATCAACAGATAAATGGATAAAGAAGATGTGTATATATACACAATGGAATATTACTCAGCCATAAAAAAGAATGAAATAATGCCTTTTGTAGCAACATGGATGGACCTAGGGATTATCATGCTAAGTAAAGCAGTCAGACAGAGAAAGACAAATATCACATAATATTGCTTATATGTGAAATCTAAAAAAATGATACTAGTGTATTCATTGTTATTTACCTGAAGAGTAAATTTTATCTGCTAGATTATTAAACACATGCAATAGAATAACTTACCATTGACACCTTCAGATAATTTTATTGTTGCGTTTAATTTGCATTCCTCTTTATTGTGACTATATGACACACACAATTAATAGTTTGAGTGTAGGGGAGTACATTATTATTTCAATAATTATTTATACATAATAGGTATATATATGTTTGCTAACAAAATATTGAATTCTATATGTAAAGAACAGGCATCTCTATTACATTCTGCCTTGTGGAAAAATGCAGGGACCAATTACTTGATCCTTAGATTGAGGTAACAGAAATTTAGTGATTTATTTTATGACTTATTTTAATTGATAGTTGAAGCCCTGTTGTTTAACATGATTGAGTTGTTTAATTTAAAATGTAAGTTAAAGCAGGGAAAAATTTGAAAACCTGCATACTGTAACAAATATCAAATCATTATATTATACACCTCAAACTAATAATGTTACATGTCAGTTATAGCTAAAAGAAATTAATTAATTAAAAAATGAATTTTAAGCGTTTATCATATATTAGTGTTATCTAATGAATCAAGGTGTCTGAATTATTCACGCTTTAAATATTAAGCTTCTGTTTTCCTAGTAATCACGATTAAGGGAAAGTAAAAGAAAAATGGCAAATCTTGATTTGTTATCTTACAGATATTATGTACTCAAGAATGACATTTTTGCTTGCTGGGATACAGATAGGAAAATGTGGAGGAAACAGTACTGAATGAGTAATCAGGGTTACAGATGGTGGGTAAACTAGTGCTATCCAATAGAAATATAATGTGAGGCACATATGTCATTTTGAGTTTTTTAGTAGCTACATTTTTTAAAAAGTAAAAAGAAATAGTTAAAATTATTCTTAATTAATAGGTCTTCATTTAGCCCAAGGTATCTAAAATACTATCACTGCCACATGTAATTAATATAAAAATTACTGAGATGTTTCATACTCTTTTTTTCATACCAAGTTTTCAAAATCTGATGTTTATTTTACACTTACAGTATATCTCCATTCAAATTAGCCACATTTCGAGTGTTAAATAACCACATGTGGCTAGTGGCTACCATATTGGACAGCACAGCATTAGACTGGTCTGAGGTTTTAGTCCAACCTCTATTTTAAAACAAAAAACAAAACTAACCTCTAACATGAAAAGTAGTAATGGATTAAGTCTCTCTAAAATTAAATACACCCATACACACATTTGTGCATCTTTGTCTACTGCCGTCTTTCACTTTATCGTTTCTAACCATGCTTCTTGAAAAAATAGTTTAATCACTATCCGCCAACTCACTTCCTTTTAATTCTTCAACCCACAACAATTTAGCTGCCTCCTTGTTTATCTCCTGCTTCTTGCTACTCTACTGAAATGGCACTACCATGGGTCACCAATCCAGTGACTTAATCACCAAGTCCAGTGGACTCTTTTTGCTCATCTTATGTGACTTTTTTAGAGCCTATGACTGTAGTGATGCTCCCTTGAAACTGTCTTGTCCCTGGACTTCTGGAACCCCATGCTCCTAATTATAGTATTTCCTCTCTGGGCTCTTCTTTTTCATGTGCCTTTTCCTGTTTTGTTCTATTTTTTCCTTCTGTCTGCTCTTTAACGATTGCTAATCTCAATCTCTGGACTATCCACTCTTCCTGTTTTCTTGTTCTATACCCTCTCCCTGTGTACTCTAATCCAAGCTTCAGCTCATCCTTGAACTCTACACTTCTGATTTGTACAGTCTGAGCATGGAGCTCTTAGATATCAACTAGTCCTTACCCTAATTATCTAGATGAGGTAATTGGATCTTAGAGAGGGTAAGTGACCAGCATACTTGTATTGCTAGCACAACAACAAAATGTCTCAAATTTGCTTGCTTGCTTGTTTGTTTGAAGCATAATAGACTTACAATATTATATTAGTTACAGGTGTACAACATAATGATTTGATATTTCTATACATTACAAAATGATCACCATGACAAGTCTAGTTACTATCTGTCACTATACAAAGTTATCATAATATTATTGACTATATTTCCTATGCTGTATTTTATACCTGTGGTTCATTTATTTTGTAACTCTTAATTTATCCTGTAAACTCTTAAAGTTCGTATCTCTTAATCTCCCTTACCTATATCACTCATCACCCCACACCTCCTCCCCTCTGAGTTCTCTGTATCTATGAGTCTGTTTCTGTTTTGTTATGTTTGTTCACTTGTTTTTTAGATTCTACATATAAGAGAAATCATATGGTGTTTTCCTTTGTCTGACTTATTTTACTCAGCATAATACCCTCATACCCTCTAAGTCCATCTATGTTGTCACAAATGGCAAGATTTCCTTCTTTTTTTATGGCTGACTATATTCCATTTTATATTCCATCTTCTTATCAATCCATCTGTTAATGGACACTTAGGTTGCTTCCATATCTTGGCTATCGTAAATAACACTGCAGTGAACATAGGGGTGCATATATCTTTTTGAATTGATGTTTTTATGTTCTTTGGAAAAATACCCAGAAGTGGAATTGCTGGATTATATGGTAGTTCTACTTTTAATTATTTGAGGAACCTCCATACTGTTTTCCATAGTGACTGTACCAGTTTACATTCCTACCAACAGTGCATGAGGGTTCCATTTTCTCCACGTCCTTGCCAACACTTGTCATTTGTGTCTTTTTGATAGTAGCCATTCAAACAGGTGTAGGGTTGTATCTCATTGTAGTTTTGATTTGCATTTCCCTGATAATAAGTGATGTTGAGCATTTTTTCATGTGCCTGTTGACCATCTGTATGTCATCTTTAGAAAAATGTCTATTCAGGTCCTCTGCCCGTTTTTCAATAGGGTTGTTTTTTGATGTTGAGTTGTACGAGTTTTTTGTATATCTTGGATATTAACCCTTTATCAGATACATTGTTTGCAGTTATTTTCTCCCATTCAGTCAGATGCCTTTTTGTTTTGTTCATAGTTTCCTTCACTGTGCAGAAGTATTTTAGTTTGAGGCAGTCCCGTTTGTTTACTTTTGTTTTTGTTTCCCTTGCTTGAGGAGACATATCCAAAAAAACATTGTTAAGACAAGTGTCAAAGAGCATACTGCCTATGTTTTCTTCTAGGAATTTTATACTTTCAGATCTTACATTTAAGTCTTTAATCCATTTTGAGTTTATGTTTGTATATGGTGTGAGAAAATAACCCAGTTTGATTCTTTTGCATATAGCTGTTCAGTTTTTCCAGCACTGTTTATCAAAGAGACTATCTTTTCTCCATTGTATATTCTTGCCTTGTTTGTTGTAGATTAATTGACCATATAAGCATGGGTTTCTTTCTGGGCTTTCTAGTCTGTTTCATTGGTCTATGTGTCTGTTTTTATACTAGTTTCATACTGTTTTGATGACTGTAGGTTTGTAGTATACTTTGAAATCAGCAGGCATGATACCTGCAGCTTTGTTCTTCTTTCTCAAGATTGTTTTGGCTATTCAGGATCGTGTTTACATACATATTCTAGAATTATTTGTTCTAGTTCTGTGAAAAATGCCATTGGTATTTTGATAGAGATTGCATTGAATCTGCAGATTGCTGTGGGTAGTATGGCCATTTTAAGAATATTAAGTCTTCCAATCCGTGAGCTCAGTGTATCTTTCCATTTGTTTGTTTCATTTTTAATTTATTTCATCAATGTGTTTCAGTTTTCCGAGTACAGGTTTTTACCTCCTTGGTTAGATTTATTTCTAAGTGTTTTATTCTTTTTGATGCAGTTGTAAGTGGGATTGTTTAAATTTCTCTGATAGTTTGTTGTTAGTGTATTAAAACACAAAAGATTTCTATACATTAATTTTGTGTCCTGAAACCTTACTGAAATCATTTATTAGTTATAATAGGCTTTTTTGTGGCATCTAAAAACATTAAATGTTTAGCAGGGGGGAAGCGAGAATGCACAGTCATTAGAATGCATTCAAACTTAAGAGATTATCAACTTAAATAACCACATATATGTATAGGTTGTTATATATAAACCTCCTGGTAGCCACAAACCAAAAATCTATAATAGATACACACACAAAAAAGAGAAAGGAATCCAAACATAACACTAAAGATAGACATCAGATCACAAGGGAAGAGAGCAAAAGAAAAAGAAACAAACAAACAAAAAAAAAAAACTACCAAAAAAACCCACCTGAAAACAGTTACCAAAATGACAGTAAGTACGTATCTACCAATAATTACTTTAAATGTAAATGGACTAAATGCTGTAGTCAAAAGATAGAGTGGCTGAGTGAATAAAAAGACAAGACCCATATATATGTTGCCTACAAGAGACTCACTTCACATCTAAAGACACACACAGACTGAAAGTGAGGGGATGGAAAAAGGTATTCCATGCAAATGAAAATGAAAAGAAAGCTGTGGTAGCAATACTTATATCAGACAAAATAGACTTTAAAACAAAGACCATAACAAGAGACAAAGAAGAACATTACATAATGATAAAGGTGTCAATGCCAGAAGAAGTAATAATAATTATAAATATATATGCACCCACCATAGGAGCAGCGAAATACATATAGCAAATATTAACAAACATAAAGGGAGAAATTGATAGTAACATATTAATAGTAGGGGACTTTAATATTCCACTTACATCAATGGACAGATCGAGATAGAAAATCAATAAAGAAACACTGCCCTTAGGTGACACATTATACTAGATGGGTTTAATAGCTATATATAGAAAATTCCATCCCAAAGCATCAGAATACACATTCTTTTTCAAACACACATGGAAATTCTCCAGGGTAGATCAATGCTAGGCTACAAAACAAGTCTTAATAAATTTAAGAATACTGAAATCATATCAAGCATCTTTTCCAACTACAATTATATGAGACTAGAAATCAACAACAACAACAAAGTACAAAAAACACAAACACATGGAAGCTAAACGTAGTGCTACTGAGCAACCATTGGGTCACTGAAGAAATTAAAGTGGAAATCAGAAAATACCTGGAGACAAATGAAAATGAAATGCAATGATCCAAAATCTGTGGGACACAGTAGAAGCATCTCTAAGAGGGAAGTTTATAGTGATACAAGCCTCCCTCAGGAAACAAGAAAAATCTCAAATAAACAACCTAATCTTTACACCTAAAAGAACTAGAAAAAGAAGAATAAACAAAACCCAAAGTTAGTAGAAGAAAAGAAACCATAAAGATCAGAGCAGAAATAAATGAAAGAGAGACTGAAAAAAACAATAGAAAACATCAATGAAACTAAGAGCTGGTTCTTTAAAAGATAAGAACCTTTAACCAGACTCATCAAATAAAAAGGAGAAAGGGCCCAAATAAATAAAATCAGAAATGAAAAAGAAGAAGTTACAACTGACACCACAGAAATACAAAGGATCATAAGCGATTACTACGAACAATTACATGCCAACTAATTGGACAAACTAGAAGAAATGGATAAATTCCTAGAAGAGTACACTCTCTCAAGACTGAATCAGGAAGAAATAGAAAATATGAACAGACCAACTACCAGTAATGAAATTGAATCAGTAATTTTAAAAAAAAACCTCCCAACAACAAAAGTTCAGGACCAAATGACTTCATGGGTGAATTCTACCAAACATTTAAAGAGGAGTTTACATCTGTCCTTCTCAAAGTATTCCAAAAAATTTCAGAGAAAGGAATGCTTGTGACCTCATTGAATGAGGCCAGCGTCACCCTGATATCAAAACCGAAAAAAGACACCATAAAAAAAGAAAACTATAGGCCAATATCACTGATGAACACAGATGCAAAAATCCTCAACAAAATATTAGAAAACCAAATTCAGTATATTAAAAAGATCATACACCACAATCAAGTGGAATTTATCCCTGGGATGCAAGGATGGTTCAGAATCCGCAAATCAATCAGTGTGATACACCACATTAACAGACTGAAGAATAAAAGTCATATGATCATCTCAATAGATGTAGAAAAAGCTTTTGACAAAAAAGCTTTTGACATGAACATCAATTTATGACAAAAACTTTCAACAAAGTAGGTATAGAGGGAACAATACCTTAACATAATAAAGGCCAAAAATGACAAGCCTACAGCTAACACTCATACTCCCTGGTAAACTGAAAGCATTTCCTCTAAGATCAGGAATGAGATAAAGATACCCACTCTGTCCACTATTATGCAACATAGTATTGGAAGTCCTAGCCACAGCAAATGGACAAGAAAAAGAAATAAAAAGAATCCAAATTGGAAAGGAAAAAGTACAACTGTCACTGTTGGCAGATGACACAATACTATGTCATATTTATATGTTTTTTTATTAAACCTATTATTAAAATGTTATTATCTGTATAGTCCCTAATATTTTTTGTTTCTTAAGATGTTAACAGAATGTACTCTAGTCATAAAATATTAAAAGGATTACAAAAAGATACCATTTTTATGCTTTAAAGTATTTAGGGAAGTTTCAAATTCCTTTTTTGGTAAGATAGTGACTTGTCTAAGTTGCTGAGAAGATTAACTCATTGATTAAATCTTGGTGAAAGAGCATTTCTCAGAAGAATAGCTGCCATTTTAAGTCATTTCTACTGTGGCAATGTTCTGGATCTATTCATAATTAGGACAAAGTGTTTATGTTCTGAATTTTTTTCAAGTTTATTTACTGTAATTTGCTAAAGATAAGTAATAAAATAACACTCCATAATAACCTTTTTGCCATGAATCTTTCAATTAACTCTTTTTGGCTTCTATCTTATAGTGTATGGAGCATGGGGAAGAAAATCAGTGCAGAAATCAAGGAAATCACATTTCTTTATTCCTTACTATATGTCTAGCATTGCTGGGTACTTTATATTATTGTATCAGTGAATCTTCCCAACAACTTTGTGTGACATTAATTTCTTTTAAGCCCATAACCTATTTAAGTAATTTTTCCAAAGTCAGACAGCTAGTAAGATGAACTAGGAATTTGCACAAGCTTTGTCTGATTTCTATGCCTCCACTCCGTGTTTAATTTTTCCTTTGAAATGTATTTGTTATCCCTAAGATTCTTTCTACCACCACACAGTTTGGTCTCTCACTAATGTTCACTGGGCTTTCACAATAGCATCTTAATTAATTTTCACAACCCCACACTTTTCCCCCTGTACTAATTCACCCTCCTCGTTGCCAGTGAAGTTTTCTTACCATATCATATCATTTCACTTAGTCAAAAAGCTTCCTGATGTTTATTAAATGAAGCCAGAACTCTGTAGCCTACTTTCAAACACTTTATAATTTTCTTCCAGACTCCACTATAGGCTTATTTGACACTGTTTTCCTACATGTCCTCTATTCTCTACTTCTCTGATTGAAACTTGACTCACAGGAGTATTTGGTGCTCTGCTGGGTGGTGCAGGGTAATATGTGATGATACATGGCCTATCTTCTATATTAATATCTTCTCAAGTGTTTGGCTAAAAAAAAGTCAGCTGATAAATAATTATTTAGAAGTGCTTTTAAATATATGTATTTAAATTAACATAAATATTAAGAAGTAAATATAAATTTTATTTGAATTTTGAAAATAAAACCTGGACTATATTCCCAGGGGTACTTGTTAATTTTCTCTGCCATTCTGGCATACTTCATTACCAAAGACTGTACTACTCCTCTGTGTTTTTCTAACCTTTGATATCTATCCATCTTTAAGACTCAGCTGAACTCTCACCTTTTTTAATAGATTATAATAACAATTGACATTTATTGAGCTTTTACTTTGTGTCAAGCACTGTGTTAATCACTTGACATGTATTGTGCTACACAGTCACTTTCAAAGTAGGTATTATAATTATCATCAGCATTTTATAGATAAAGAATCTTGGACTCAGAAAGATTATGTACTAGGCCTAATGTAAACATTTCTCCTCTGAACAATTATAACATCATAACTCTTATTTGGCAGTTATTCATAAATTGCTATTCTCATATTTATGCATCATACTTTCAAGTAAATTTTATGGAGCATGAAGGGAGATACTCTCTTGTTCTTATCTCTATTGCACTTGTTGTGCCTTACATGTAGTAGCTATGCATATTTAAAAGTAAATTAAAATTTAATTAGTTAATTTTAAAAATTAATTTAAAAATTAACCAACATTATTTGCTTTGCCAGCTCATATGTCTTAGATTCATTTTAATTGTCATGCCCCCCAACATACACACATATTTGGCTTAAGGCTATAATGCAGAAAGCCTCTCTGTTACAGTTTTCATTACTTATTTCACAAGGTAACATATTGTCTATGCCTAACTAAAAACCCAGTATATCGTAATACATAAAAGTAAACACTGTGGTATATCCAAACAACGGAATGTTATTCAATGCTAGAAAAAGAAAAAAGAGCTATCAAGCCATGAAAAGACATGGAGGAAACTTAAATACATAAACTAAGTGAAAGAAGCCAATCTGAAAAGGCTAAATAAATACTACATGATTCCACCTATGGGACATTCGGGAAAAAGCAAAACAATGGAGACAGTAAAAATATTAGCGGTTGCCTGGTTTTGATGGGGAGGGAGGGATGAATAAGTGGGGCACAGAGGATTTTTAGGGCAGTGAAACTACTCTGTATATTATAATGGTGGGTGCATGTCATTACACATTTGTCCAAACCCATAGAATGTACACCACCAAGAGTGAACCCCAGTGAAATTAATGGGTGATAATCATGGGTCAATGTAGGTTCATTGATTGTAACAAATGTGCACTCTGGTGAAGAATGTTGATAATGGAGGAGACTATGTATGTGTGGAGGCAGGGGGTATATGGGAAATCTCTGTACTTTGTGTTCAGTTCTGCTGTGAACCTGAAACTGCTTTAAAAAAAACAGTCTATTAATAAAAAGTAAACACAAAGCAACAATAATTCTCCAGCTAATGTTATATAATTTATTGTGATAAGTATGGACTAATTGGTTCTGTAACCAGTTAGAATGTGGACAATAGTGATTCATTCACTTCATGTTTTCAGGTGAAAAAAAGCAGCTGAGGTCCAACGAGTTGAAATAACATCTCCAGTGTCACAAACTGGTTGAATAGAAGGTCTAGAGAACACAGGTCTTCTGACTCTTAGTCAATTATTCTTTACTCAGCATTATTTTTATACTATAATTTTATATCCTAATAATGGATGGTATCTTTGATAACCTTTCTTATTCATGTTCAACTTCTTGAGTTCTGTGACTACCCCACACTGACAATAAGCCTCTGTCAAGAAAAAATGCCACTTCCTAATGATTTACACATATACAAAACCCTGTTTTTCTTAAATTCAGAATAGAATCACATGTGGAATAGAATCACAGTCTTCATGAAGTCAAGATAAGTTTCTTTCCCTACTATGTACCTGATTGATTAGACAATCCAGTGGAAGCTTGATTAATCCTATATGACCTTATTTGTTATACAGACATAGTCATTTTTGTCAATATTTTGTGGCTGTGCAAATGTTCTTGTATTTATTCAGGTATTATGAAATTAACAGATTGTTCATTTTTACCTCCTGTTTTTTATTGACTTTTCCTCAATCTTTAATTTTCTTGCTTATCTTCTCAAGATTTAAAATCAATACCTACTTATTACAGTAATTTGTGCCAGCTCTTTTAGTGGACTATAAGTCATTAGGACCTAAGTATTTTCACATATTAATTTTTTAAGTAATTTATTATGAGTCCCTTTTTTCTTAGCTCTTGCTTCTTTACTGAAAATTATAGTTAACCTTCCGAAGACCAAGTTTTAAACCTCTGTTAGGTTTTTCATTTGAATCTGATAAGCCTACTTGGTAGTTATTATTATTATCCTTATCTAAGCTAGAAATTTTGTTTATCCAAGTTCATTATTATATGGAAAACTATTTTTTCCTTTAAAAATTATAACAACTTTTAAATTTTGTTCAAATACATTAAATATATAATCTTTTTTTGGTCAATTACAGGTTGTTAAACTGAAGCAAATAGAGCATACTTTGAATGAGAAAAGAATATTACAGGCGGTGAATTTTCCTTTTCTTGTTCGACTGGAGTATTCTTTTAAGGTAAATTTTACTTCTATCTAAATGAGATATTTTCAACTTCATATTTTTTAAATTACAAAGCTATAATAGGATTCTAATCTATATGATAAACCTGGAGAAAATGAATAAACAAAAAAGTAATATATTTAGATTTTATGTAATTAAGTCCTGTTGTGCTTAAAAACTTAGGTGACATTTGAAAAGGTTTTGATTCTTATTGAGGAAATTGTTAAAGTTAATGTGTAATTAACTTTGTTAATGTGTAATTTTTCATGAAATGGTGTTATAAAATCAAGTATTTTAATTTATCAAAATTCATAGTGACATCTTATTAAGCAAATCTTACACTCATACTAACAAATACACCCACATACCTTCTTCTCTTGAACCTTTGCTACTGCAATCTCACTGTCATCTTTTACTTAGTAATTTGTGCTCTAGCCTTTTCATTTATTTGAAGCAGAACAATCTTTGGCCCTCTGCTCAAGTGCCTCATAAAGTTGCACAAGGTTTATTCTTTAAGTTGGCAGCTTTTCAGCTTTTTGGAATGATACTTGGCATCTCTCTACCAATTGATTAATATGGAACATTTTAGCCTTTTTCCTTTTTCCTCCTTTATTCTTTAAATCAAATGAAGATCTGTGTATTTAGGATGATGTTAAAAATCGTTAATCTCTCTGACCTAATTTAGTACATAAAATGTAAATATTCTAACTTTTTCAAATTGTTTTTTAACTTTTGCTTACACTATAGCATTATGTCATTGCCACAGTGTTTAATTGTTCAAGAGTTAAGTGTTCCCTGCAAGAGCAGGAACAGCAAAAATCCCAGACTAATCTGTGGCAAGAGTACCAGGGGGGAAAAAATAAGTGCCCCAGTGTAGAAAAGTTAGGGCCTTTTCCATTTATTCTCTATTTCCCAATGTTAGTAATGTATCAGATTTTTTAATTTGTCTTTTTCTAATTAAACATGGTGTTATCTTAAAATATTTTCATGCAAAATAATGTTTCATAATTTTGATTTATTTATCCTTTTTATTTGTTCATAGGATAATTCTAATTTATACATGGTTATGGAATATGTCCCTGGTGGTGAAATGTTTTCACATCTAAGAAGAATTGGAAGGTTCAGGTAACTAACACTTTACACTCCTCAAATCTTTATATGCTGTGTGTTTGTTTTAAACCAAACTTTTAAGTTATTGTCAATGTTAAAAATTTATTTCATTTAATTTAGTAATATTTTAGCTATATGAAGAGTTACAGGGAAACATTAATAAGAGGCCACATCATACTGAGTTTTAAAAATTAAATAAAAGCACCATGATAGCAGTATAAATATTCTAGCGTTGGTAGGTATCATGAGGGTCCATTATTTGAAGAATATCCAGATATTGCAAAAATTAATTGAATTTAAACCAGTATTTACTGAATAAATATTAATAATACATCTCTGGGGAAGAGGTTTGTGTAAGGATGAAGATAAGAAAGAAATATATAGAAAAGATAATCATTGGTATCATAGTGATAAAATTATGAAAGTTTGTTTTGCACAAATTTATTCTCCTTAACGTTGTTGCCATGTTGAGTTTTAAACATATATATGTAATTTAAAAGGAGTTTGTACCTTATCATTAGGTTATTACTAATAAGGTCATACAGTTATTAAAAGTTTATAGATTCTGTTAACTTTACCTGTGTGTAATAGTTCGTAAGCTACGACTATTCATTAAAAATCACTATTAGAATGAAGCTGAAACCAAGAGCAGGTCCAGCTTTGTTCAGTATACTGTATATTGACATAATTAAAACATTCAGTATGAATTCAAACAAGACTGAAGATGGTAATTCAATTCATGAAATCATGATGGTAGACTTGGATTACCATGAGATCATATTCAGTAATGGGCCAGAATGAGAGTTATTTTAGTTACCTGAGGCCTAAACCAAAATTCACTTATTGACCTAATATGTATAGGACACCTAATATATGTCAGGCACTGTGCTGATGCAGAGTAACTTCTGTTTAATGATTTTTTTTTAACTTCCTGTTGTCCTCTCCTACACTCCTTGTCCAGGCAGGTCCAGAATTCTCATATTGCCCTATGATAATTTACAGTTTTACACTGAATTACCACACCTTAACCCGTCTTCAAAAAATATTTTATCCATTTTCTGTGATTATTTCTTTTCTTTGCAACTCCCCACACTCTTATTTCTTTAATACTTAACTGGATACTAAGAGGAAAGCAAGTTGATTGACATAATTCACACAGAGACATTGCCTTTTCTAACCTTTCACACATACTATTTATATACTTGAAATGTTGCTAACTCCCACCTTAGAAACTTTGAGGCAACAGGAAGACTGAGTTATTGTTGAGCATGGTTCTAATCAGAATCAATGGAGTCATTACGATTCTCTACTTAAATAGTAACTGTCTAGACTTAAAGCTGCTATAGCATTAAATGTTCCTTATAGAATATTTTGCTCTGACCTTTCAACAATTTGATTAAAGATCTATGTAATGTTTGTGTACCTCCAATCAAACACCAGTGTGGAGATAAACATAAAATGCTGAGTGCATCTTATGTTTATGATGATACGATGATAAATGCATCTCATATTAACGGGTGTATGAAGAAAATGAGAGGGGACTTCCCAGGTCAAACGTTTCCAGAATTAGGGATAAATGTTTCAATGACCAGGATGATTCTTCTAATCTCCCTTTACAGTATTCTCATTCCTTGTCATAGGACATATGGTATAGCTTGTTATAGTGTCATGATAGGGCTGGAACTGGAAGGATATTATAAAATATTGCCACAAAAAAGTTTTTCTTCACATATTCATTCATTTAACAAATATTTGCTGAGCACTTGGTGTGTATCAGGCTAGGACCTTGGAAATATAGTGAGTGACAAGCAAAAGGAGTAGCATATACAATCTCTTTTTAGAATTCCTATTTTTGGTGCTACCAGATCAAACTCATGCCAGCCATCGTGAGGGAAATTCTATTCATAGTTAAGGTTGTTCATTGAGGACACAAATCTGAAAGTCATTGCAATATATCAGGAAGATTAGCAGAATTCAGTGTATACACTACAAGATGAAATAGAAAAACTAGAAAACAGTACATCCTTTTGGAGTAATACTCAGAATGTGGCATCAAAATTACCATAATCCATCAGTTAATCTAATCTATGTATCCAGAACTGTGTGTATTTACCTAAATATACAGATTATACCTATGTTCAGGTATCTGTATAAATATGCATAGTAGAGGATTTGGAAATTCAGACACCAGGATTGAATCTGGTTTCTGAATGGGATTATTGGTATCTTTATTCTTCATTAATATTGTATGGCTCTTTTTCTATAATGAGCATATGTCACTTTTGTAGTAGTAACAGCCTGGGTAAAATGGCATAAATCTGCAGATTAATGCAGAAATTCTTTAAGTACTTGAAATTTATGAGAAAGGTGGATGAGATGAAGCCTATCAGCAATAGCAATTGCCCTGACAGATAATCTAACTGGTGCTTTTCAGTCATTCTCAATGTCTTCTAACATAGCCAATAATAATTTAAATTACAATGACAATTTGAGAGTTAAGTTTTCTTCAACATATGCTGCCCACTAAGTATATCAAAGCATTATTTGAAGATGATTTATAGATTTAGTAAATATTTGGAAACCAACATGTTTCTTTACATATGTTTAAAAGAAAAAAAAATTTTTTTTGCTCCCAAAATGCCTCTACCTCATGTTATTTTTTTTGTATAATCTACTAATTACTATATGTTAACCCATTTTACCGAAAATCAATGTTTTGTTTCTTTGTAGTGAACCCCATGCACGGTTCTATGCAGCTCAGATAGTGCTAACATTCGAGTACCTCCATTCACTAGACCTCATCTACAGAGATCTAAAACCTGAAAATCTCTTAATTGACCACCAAGGTTATATCCAGGTATGACTTGAACACATTATATATAACGTATTTGAGAAATACTAGGTAAGAAGTTATATGTATTTAACCACAACTACCAATATTGGATTCTTTTTTTTCTTTGAGGGAGACAATTCTTCCTAATAGTTTAAACTGAGCTCACAGTTCTGTTGCTATTACAAAGAACCAAAAGTTCCATCAAAGATGGAACCTGTTTCTATCTCCCTTAGTCTATAGTTGTGAACTGATTTCAGGCTCCTGCGTAAAGAAATAATAGCTAAATTTGAGAGTACTCACTTAGTGCCAGGCATTATTCTAAGTGTTTTACATGTATCACCTCTTTTAATTCTGATAACACTATGAAATGTAAATACTATTGTTATCCTCATTTTAAGGTTAATGAAACTAAGGAACAGCAAGGTCACACACGTAGAGTCATAATTTGAACCCCGTCAGCCTGTCCCAAGAGTCCATGCTTTTTAACAGTACAGTGCAGCTACCAAAGGAGGCCCAGCTACCAATAATGGACTGGTGGTAGTGTTTTCTTTCCATTTGTACTATCAATAGAATGAGAGCATTCCTTTTTATGCAGTTATTAAGATTCTCCCAGTGATGCTTTTGCACTTCTGAGGATGTAATTAAGGGCAGAGGACAATGCTGGACTTAAGGAACACTCCTAGCACTGCTTCATTTTTATTAAAACTATTTTTTTTTTTTGGTTCATTTGTTTCTTTGTTTGAGTCAGGGAAAGGTTCTCCAGCATGGGTTGCTTTAACCTTTATTCACTAAACAGTGCGTTCTTGGATTAGTCTCAATTACATTGACTTAATTTTTTTCATGGTATTAATTTTAACTCTGATTTTTAACTTTCAACTTAGGTACAGTAGTACATTTATTATGAAATAATAAATGTTTACAAGGTTTTTTGTCTTTTATAGGTCACAGACTTTGGGTTTGCCAAAAGAGTTAAAGGCAGAACTTGGACATTATGTGGCACTCCAGAATATTTGGCTCCAGAAATAATTCTCAGCAAGGTATATTTATAATGTAGTTATGTAAGAAGTAGAAATATAAGGCATGCATCACTGTGGACTTTTATAAAAAAAAAGTTTATTGATCGATTTTACATGTTTATTTAACCTAAATATGAATTTAAATCTATTTGTTCATAATTACTAAAAAGTAATTTTTTAGAGTCTACCACTAATCCCATAAACTGGTGATTTTAACTGTGAATCTGAGAGAATTAGTATGAATAAATCTGACCTCTAGATCCATGTTTTGAAGCCAAAAGCATAGCCTTTTCATAATTATTCCCAATACAGGAGGGCAAGGAGGCCCTTGCTCTGCGTTACACCAAGAGGCAGACTAAAGATGACATGTACTAGTTGTCAATTCTTCCTTTGTTTCAACTTTACCACTTAAATGAAAAAAAATGTATGTGAATTATTTTTTTAAATTTTACTTTAAAAATAGGAAATTATAGCAATTGAATAGTTATAGTCTTATTGAATACAGTTCTGCTTTTCTAAACAGTGCAAAATGTGGTGAGAGAAATTTTTAATCATATCACAAAGGATGATTTAACTTTTGTTTTCCTTTCTACTGCTATCCCTTGGTGGAGAAAGCCAGAAAGGAGAGACTGATAATAACTGGGCACAGGAGCCAGGAAAGAGAAAGGGATAACACAGATGCTTTGATATTTACACATTGAATAACTACCCCCTGAATAATTGAAATTTGGCTAACCTACAGAAGTATTAGACTAAAATAAAAGAATTCTTTCAGCTGTCCTCTCATTATCTTACATAATTTATATCATCTATAACTTTTAGTCTTTTATAATCTAAATATCATTAACATATTTCTTCTTTAAGTACATTTAACAAATAATGATAACATAGTAGGCACCAAAACTTTAAAAACTGTATGTGTGTATATATATGTGGTAAAAGAAATAGATATTCATTGTATGAAATTTGGAAAATATAGAAAAATATAAAGAAAGAATCAAAAAACCTATAATCTCACCATCCAGAGGTAGCCTTTTTAAAAAAACATTTTAATATATTTTTCTATGCATGTTATAGTGAATGTACAGTTTTGTATTCAGCTTTTTCACTTGAATGATAATAAGCATGCAAATATAATTCTAATGGCTTATTTGAAAATGTACCATATTGTATTTTGCCATTCTTCTATTGTTGAGTATTCAGGTTATTTCGTTTTTTTCTGTTATAAATCACTGTGATAAACATCTTTGTACATAAAGCTTTTTCTATATTTTAAATTATTTTTTTAGGATAGATTCCTAGAAGTGGAATTACAGGGTCAGAGAGTATGAACATTTTTAAGGCTTTCAATACATGTTGCCAAAGCACTGTCCAAAAAGATTGTAACAATTCTGCACTTCTCAGCAGTGTTTGAGAGTACCTGTTTCACCACACTTTCTCCAGCATTGGGTATTCTTGTTTTAAAAACCATTACTAATTTGATAGACAGTAAATGATATCTAATTATTTTAAGTCTCATGTCTGATTATTAGATTTTTTTAATGCTTAATAGTCATTTAGTATTTCTTTGTGTGTATGAATTATTAGTTCATGTGCTTTGCCCATTTTTCTATTATAATTTAGTATTTCTTACTGATTTGTTTTAGTTTTCCATACCTAGGGTATTGAAAGCATCTGGAATACTTATTATGAACATTAATACACTATCCAAAACATAGAAATCAAAGTTTGGTAAAAGGATCTGTTTCAACGTTACATGCTTTCATTATAGCAAAAAAACATGGTAATTACATTATTAATGAGTTGAATTTAAAGAATTAAAGCAAAGTTGATGCCATTTTTATTAGCAAAACAAAGTGCTATTCCTATTTTACTAGTCTCTCTCTTTTTAAAAAGATACAGAAGCAGGAAATAAAAAGGAAAAATCTCTACATTATTATATTTTAGCCAGTAATTTGAAAATTAAATAGTTTATAAGCTAAAATTTTGAAAAAAGGTTGGACTAGGCGGACTGGCAAAGGTAATTAAAGGCTGTATCTGATGGCAGACTAAAAGATCTGGCAAGAACTCAGCTCATTTCTCTCCATGATCAAGTTGTTTTGTTTTTTTTCATAATCTTTTGTGCCAGTTGACACTGATTATGGCTGATAACAAACTTTATATAAACATGTTAATATTTTATTCTTATTTATTTTCTTATCAATACTTCTAAATCTTAATTTTAGTAGGCTTAACATGAAAAAAAAACCCAAATAAGAAACCTTAGAATTGTACATTTGGTTTGCAACACACTCTTTATACACATCATTTCCTTTCATTTGATGTAGTCCCCACAAAATCCCATGAATTAGTTATCTTTCTTGTACACCTTTTAGAGATGAGAAACAAAACACTAGATGAATAAAGTATACTTAAATATTTACATTTATTATGTTCCACATTAAACTTTTAGCTTTCATAAGATCCTGTGAAGTGGATGGGATTATCCCGAGTATATTCACCCGCTTAACTCCAACAATATAGAATATTTTGAAGTCAACTCCACTGTTTATTATGAAGTACAATATCTACTCTTTCATTTCAAAACTTTTGACCTTTCTAAGTATTCTCTAGAAAACCGGATTCATAATATTATGGAACTAGATTGGGCTTTAAGGGGTAATTTGGTCCAATTCCCTTCCTATTGTTGAGCAACAACTAAATTATCCCAATTAAACAGGGCATTTTTTATTGTCTTTAATATTCTTAATTATTTTAGGAAGAAGATTTAATAATATTTCCTAATATCCAATTTCAGTATCTGGAAATTCTCCCCTTTGTTTAATTCAAATCTGACCTGATACATTTTGTTTATTTTTTATTTTATCCTGAATTACTGCTCAGCAACTGCTTTTTAAAAATTTTCATATGCTTGAAGATCACTTTGAAATAATTTATGACTTCATTCTCCTCTGAGTGAATTAAGTAATAATTGACATTTGGTGTTGGTTTATCTTAGGGCTACAATAAGGCAGTGGATTGGTGGGCATTAGGAGTGTTAATCTATGAAATGGCAGCTGGCTACCCCCCATTCTTTGCAGACCAACCAATTCAGATTTATGAAAAGATTGTTTCCGGAAAGGTAAGTAATACAATTTATTATTCCTTTATTCATTATTTCTATACACAAATGTTAAGCTTTGTAGATTGAAACCATTTGATGTCACCAGAATATTACCCTAAACTGGGAAAAAGACAGAAATATCTATAGTTGCTGCCCTTATATTTAGCAGCTTAAATGAGCAGCACTCATTTAAGATAGCGTAAATACTGAATAATTGAAGTCTAAAGGGCAATTTTACAAACATATTAGCAAAATAATAAAGCAGTTTCCACTATTAGCATTTTTATCGCTTGTAAAACACAGGATCATAGCCCTAATTCTTCCATATTCCTTCAAATAAATAAAAATTGTTAGTTGTTTCATGTGGGTATCTGCTTGGAGAGAAGTTCTAGGGGCTGTTTTTATATGCCGTTGCTTTTTTAGGAGAGACTTGTTTGAATTATGTCAAACGTGACAAAATTGGACGTAGACATAGAATAGATAAGCCTTTTTAAGATGGGAATTCATATAAATGATGTAAACAGTTTTTCATGTTAATGTGATTATAATTGCCATTGATCTTTAGCAAATATGAAATTAACATTAATTCTTCTTGGATATGAGTAGATGTACTATAAGTCAGAGTATTTTACATTTTGTAATTACTCCACAAACCTTTCTTCTTTTGCATCTATAATCCCTAATTTTGTTTCCAAGCGTATTTTGTTTAAAGGCAATCATTCACTCTTGCCGTAACTCATGCATTTAGATCCTTTTTAAAAATACTGCAGTCAGTTTTAATAGAGATGAGCCTGATTCAGTAGGCTTCCAAAAATTCCCAGAAGGCCTTCTATGCATTTATGACAGAGTTCATGGGAAGGGATAGTTTCCTTATATTTCCTTATTTTTCCTTTTCCTACATGTGGTACGCTCTATTAGTTTGTTTTTGTTTATGTGTTTGTTTTTGATGATATAACATCAGTCTTGACATGACATTCCCTGAGATGTGATATAGTTGACTTTTTTGTATTTTGTGACCTTCTAAGGCAGAGATAAGCCTAATCAACCTAAAGAATCTGGAAGGAGATAGAAGAAAATCTGTTTCTTTATATCTCAGCCAGATTCATGTTCTATATTTCGTATGAAAGCTGACCCTTAGCATTCATGAACTTAAAATTTATAATGTCAGCTATTCAGAAGGTACCTTGAATGTCCATAATATAATAATTTATCTTTTTTACTAAGACCCAAATTTAAATACCTGGATGGAACAATACACCAATAGAATGAGTCTCTCCAGCCACCTAGAACCCACATCTCAACACAGTGTTGTTCCATATGTCATAGTGCATATGCAGTCTACAGGGATCACAAGATTTTCAGTTATATTTTACTGTATTTTATGGGGGGAAGTTTTATATTATGGCAGGTTCACAAACTAGGGGACTAACTAAAGAACACATACTTCAACTATGTCAAAGGTAAAAAATAAATACCTCTTACAGCTAACTAAGCTAGGTTTTTGAAAGATTCACACTAAAGTAATATAGAAAGGCAGAACGAAGTATTGATATTTAGGTAATTAAGTATTACTGCTGTCCCTGCTACATTTGTAGATCTCTAAGCTTCAGGTTTCTTATATTTGTAATCGTTTTCACCCAGCGGAATATTAAAGTCAAAGTAAGAGAACTTTTGAGATGAACAAAACAAAAAATCAAGAAAAATTAATAGACAAGGCAGTGATTTATTTTTTAAGAATTTGAGAAGTGATTATGTAAAATCTCAAGAGAAAATAAGGCCAAAGGTCATATGAAGAATAATGAGAGGACTAAAATACTTTTAAATAACTGAATGGGAGAAGCATATTTTACTAGTACAAAGACTAAGAATGCAGAAATTATAGTAATAGTTCCAAATAATTACAGTTAATTACAGAGTTCCTGAATCTTTACTACATTGCTTTTATTTATACTTAATTTCATAGGAGGAATCAAATTTTCTGACAAGGATGCTGTCATAACTAAATTTTATTTACCTAGAAAAATTGTTTTAGCTAAAACAAATGTATCTTCATCTGTATGAATTGGCCTCTGTTTGCCAATCATTGTACATTGTGTAAATTTTTTTTGGCTACTTATGAATGTGTTTTTATTTCATATCAAACTTTAACATTTAGAATCCAGTGGTAGCACACGGTTTAAATTTAAATCTGCATAAATTCTAAAATTGTAACAGTTTAAATCCTGGTCACCTTAGAAGAGAAGAGTAGCAACATAAAATTTTATCATATCACAATATCTGATTTTTTTCCTTTATTAGGAATACGATAGGGTGTTTGGTGTACTATTGTTTTTAACTAAAGGTGCCAGATTATCTCTCCCCATATTGGATGCAAAGTTTTCATTCCTTGTTCCCTTTATGCATTTAAAGTAGAACTCATGAAAACAAAATAATTGTTATTAAGTGATCTCTAGGATCTGTATTATTTGAATGTAAAATCATATTCACATTTCCCAATAAAACCATCTGTTTCAGCACTCAAATCCAAACTAGAAGTTACCTCTATCCACATTACAAAGTATTATTGTCTCTCTAGTTAGTAGCTAAAAGTCAAATTGGAGACGAACTTGTTTTCAAATTTTTTAATTGTTCAAGTCATTGAAAATCCAGTTTTGGTCTTACAGATCCTGTATTTGTATTTAAATTTTTTAATGGTTTTAATGATATCAAATAACATTTAAAAATATACTTTTCATTCAGAATTTTTTTCTTTTTTTAAAAAGCATGGTATTTTATGCAACAATATTTTATGTTGATTATATTTTTGGAAACCATGTTATAAAGATTATAGGTATCATTGACTTATCAAAGTTAAATGAAATGTGTTTAATGAAGTGATTAATTCACTAAAGTACATATATTTGAACATTAGATTTTTATGTTCTTTCTCTATTTACAATATTTTAATTCAAATTGGTATTTATAAATGCACAGAAAGATGATCAATCAGCTTGTTAGATCCTCTCCTACACATATTTTGCCTTTAAAAAAAAACAGAGGAGGTGGTATTTATTTATTTTTATTGGGGTATAGTTGTTTTACAATGTTGTGTTAGTTTCTACTGTACAGCGAAGTGGATTTCCCTGTGCTATACAGCAAGTTCTTATTATTTAACTGTTTTACACATATTAGTGTATATATGTCAATCTCAATCTCCCAATTCATCCCACCACCCCTGCCCCCTGCTTCCCCTGCTTGGTGTCCATATGTTTGTTCTCTACATCTGTGTCTCTTTTTCTGCCTAGCAAACTGGTTCATCTGTACCATTTTTCTAGATTCCACATATATGCGTTAATATATGATATTTGTTTTTCTCTTTCTGACTTAACTTCACTCTGTATGACACTCTTCTAGGTCCCTCCATGTCTCTACAAATAACCCAATTTTGTTCCTTTTTATGGCTGAGTAATATTCCGTTGTATATATGTACCACATCTTCTTTATATATTTGTCTGTTGATGGACATTTAGCTTGTTTCCATGACCTGGCTATTGTAAATAATGCTGCAGTGAATATTGGGGTGCATGTGTCTTTTTGAATTATGGTTTTCTCTGGGTATATGTCCATTAGTGCGATTGCTGGGTCATATGGTAAGTATATTTTTAGTTTTTTAAGGAACCTCCATACTGTTCTCCATAGTGGCTGTATCAATTTACATTCCCACCAACAGTGCAAGAGGTTTCCCTTTTCTGCACACCCTCTCCACACTTATTGTTTGTAGACTTTCTGATGATGCCCATTCTAATCGGTGTGAGGTAATACCTCATTGTAGTTTTGATTTGTATTTCTCTAATAATTAGTGATGTTGAGCAGCTTTTCCTGTGCCTCTTGGCCATCTGTATGTCTTCTCTGGAGAAGTGTCTATTTAGGTCTTCGGCCCAATTTTTGATTGGGTTCTTTGTGTTTTTGATATTGATCTGCATGAACTGTTTATATATTTTGGAGATTAATCCTTTGCCTGTTGATTCGTTTGCAAATATTTTCTCCCATTCTGGAGGTTGTCTTTTGTCTTATTTATGGTTTTCTTTGCTGTGCAAGAGCTTTTGTTTCATTAGGTCCCATTTGTTTATTTTTGTTTTTATTTCCATTACTCTAGGAGGTGGGTCAAAAAAGATCTTGCTGTGATCTATGTCGTAGAGTGTTCTTCTTATGCTTTCCTCTAAGAGTTTTATAGTGTCCGGTCTTACATTTAGGTCTTTAATCCATTTTGAGTTTATTTTTGCATATGGTGTTAGGGAGTGTTCTAATTTCATTCTTTTACATGTAGCTGTCCAGTTTTCCCAGCACCACTTATTGAAGAGACTGTCTTTTCTCCATTGTGTATCCTTGCCTCCTTTGTCATAGATTAGTTGACCATAGGTGCGTGGGTTTATCTCTGGGCTTTCTATCCTGTTCCATTGATCTATATTTCTGTTTTTGTGCCAATACCATATTGTCTTGATTACTGTAGCTTTTTCTGCATCTATTGAGATGACTATATGGTTTTTATCCTTCAATCTGTTAATATGGTGTGTCACATTGATTGATTTGTGTATATTGAAGAATCCTTGCATCCCTGGGATAAATGCCACTTGATCATGGTGTATGATCCTTCTAATGTGTTGCTGGATTCTGTTTGCTAGTATTTTGTTGAAGATTTTTGTATCTGTATTCATCAGTGATATTGGTCTGTAATTTCCTTTTTTTGTAGTATCTTTGTCTGGTTTTGGTATCAGGGTGATTATGTCCTCGTAGAATGAGTTTGGGAATGTTCCTTACACTGCAATTTTTTGGAAGAGTTTGAGGAGGATGGGTGTTAGCTCTTCTCTAAATGTTTGATAGAATTCACCTGTGAAGCCATCTGGTCCTGGACTTTTGTTTATTGGAAGATTTTTTTTTTTTAAACATCTTTATTGGAGTATAATTGCTTTACAATGGTGTGTTAGTTTCTGCTTTTAACAAAGTGAATCAGTTATACATATACATATGTTCCCATATCTCTTCCCTCTTGAATCTCCCTCCCTCCCACCCTCGCTATCCCACCCCTCTAGGTGGTCACAAAGCACCGAGCTGATCTCCCTGTGCTATGCGGCTGCTTCCCACTAGCTATCTATTTTACGTTTGGTAGTGTATATATGTCTATGCCACTCTCTCACCCTGTCACATCTTACTCCTCCCCCTCCCCATATCCTCAAGTCCATTCTCTAGTAGGTCTGTGTCTTTATTCCCGTCTTGCCACTAGGTTCTTCATGACCTTTATTTTCCCTTAGATTCCATATATATGTGTTAGCATACTGTATTTGTTTTTCTCTTTCTGACTTACTTCACTCTGTATGACAGACTCTAACTCCATCCACCTCACTACAAATACCTCCATTTCATTTCTTTTTATGGCTGAGTAATATTCCATTGTATATATGTGCCACATCTTCTTAATCCATTCATCTGATGATGGACACTTAGGTTGCTTCCATGTCCTGGCTATTGTAAATAGAGCTGCAATGAACATTTTGGTACATGACTCTTTTTGAATCATGGTTTTCTCAGGGTATATGCCCAGTAGTGGGATTGCTGGGTCATATGGTAAGTATATTTTTAGTTTTTTAAGGAACCTCCATACTGTTCTCCATAGTGGCTGTATCAATTTACATTCCCACCAACAGTGCAAGAGTGTTCCCTTTTCTCCACACCCTCTCCAGCATTTATTGTTTGTAGATTTTTTCATGATGGCCATTCTGACCAGTGTGAGATGATATCTCATTGCAGTTTTGATTTGCATTTCTCTAATGATTACTGATGTTGAGCATTCTTTCATGTGTCTGTTGCCAATCTGTATATCTTCTTTGGAGAAATGTCTATTTAGGTCTTCTGCCCATTTTTGGATTGGGTTGTTTGTTTTTTTGTTATTGAGCTGCATGAGCTGCTTGTAAATCTTGGAGATTAATCCTTTGTCAGTTGCTTCATTTGCAAATATTTTCTCCCATTCTGAGGGTTGTCTTTTAGTCTTGTTTATGGTTTCCTTTGCTGTGCAAAAGCTTTTAAGTTTCATTAGGTCCCATTTGTTTATTTGTGTTTTTATTTCCATTTCTCTAGGAGCTGGGTCAAAAAGGATCTTGCTGCGATTTATGTCATAAGAGTGTTCTGCCTATGTTTTCCTCTAAGAGTTTTATAGTGTCTGGCCTTACACTTAGGTCTTTAATCCATTTTGAGTTTATTTTTGTGTATGGTGTCAGGGAGTGTTCTAATTTCATACTTTTACATGTACCTGTCCAGTTTTCCTAGTACCACTTATTGAAGAGGCTGTCCTTTCTCCACTGTATATGCTTGCCTCCTTTATCAAACATAAGGTGACCATATGTGCGTGGGTTTATCTCTGGGCTTTCTATGCTGTTCCATTGATCTATATTTCTGTTTTTGTGCCAGTACCAAACTGTCTTGATTACTGTAGCTTTGTAATATAGTCTGAAGTCAGGGAGCCTGATTCCTCCAGCTCCGTTTTTCTTTCTCAAGATTGCTTTGGCTATTCGGGGTCTTTTGTGTTTCCATACAAATTGTGAAATTTTTTCTTCTAGTTCTGTGAAAAATGCCAGTGGTAGTTTGATAGGGATTTCATTGGATCTTTAGATTGCTTTGGGTAGTAGAGTCATTTTCACAATGTTGATTCTTCCAATCCAAGAACATGGTATATCTCTCCATCTATTTGTATCATCTTTAATTTCTTTCATCAGTGTCTTATAATTTTCTGCATACAGGTCTTTTGTCTCCTTAGGTAGGTTTATTCCTAGATGTTTTATTTTTTTTGTTGCAATGGTAAATGGGAGTGTTTTCTTAATTTCACTTTCAGATTTTTCATCATTAGTATATAGGAATGCAAGAGATTTCTGTGCATTAATTTTGTATCCTGCTACTTTACCAAATTCATTGATTATCTCTAGTAGTTTTCTGGTAGCATCTTTAGGATTCTCTATGAATAGTATCATGTCATCTGCAAACAGTGACAGCTTTACTTCTTCTTTTCCGATTTGGATTCCTTTTATTTCTTTTTCTACTCTGATTGCTGTGGCTAACACTTCCAAAACTATGTTGAATAATAGTGGTGAGAGTGGGCAACCTTGTCTTGTTCCTGATCTTAGTGGAAATGGTTTCAGTTTCTCACCATTGAGGACAATGTTGGCTGTGGGTTTGTCATATATGGCCTTTATTATGTTGAGGAAAGTTCCCTCTATGCCTACTTTCTGCAGGGCTTTTATCATAAATGGGTGTTGAATTTTGTCAAAAGCTTTCTCTGCATCTATTGAGATGATCATATGGTTTTTCTCCTTCAATTTGTTAATATGGTGTATCACGTTGATTGATTTGCATATATTGAAGAATCCTTGCTTTCCTGGAATAAACCCCACTTGATCATGGTGTATGATCCTTTTAATGTGCTGTTGGACTTTGTTTGCTAGTATTTTGTTGAGGATTTTTGCATCTATGTTCATCAGTGATATTGGCCTGTAGTTTTCTTTCTTTGTGACATCTTTCTCTGGTTTTGGTATCAGGGTGATGGTGGCCTCGTAGAATGAGTTTGGGAGTGTTCCTCCCTCTGCAATATTTTGGAAGAGTTTGAGAAGGATAGGTGTTAGCTCTTCTCTGAATGTTTGATAGAATTCGCCTGTGAAGCCATCTGGTCCTGGGCTTTTGTTTGGTGGAAGATTTTTAATCACAGTTTCAATTTCAGTGCTTGTGATTGGTCTGTTCATATTTTCTGTTTCTTCCTGGTTCAGACTCGGCAGGTTGTGCATTTCTAAGAATCTGTCCATTTCATCCAGGTTGTCCATTTTATTGGCATAGAGTTGCTTGTAGTAATCTCTCATGATCGTTTGTATTTCTGCAGTGTCAGTAGTTACTTCTCCTTTTTCATTTCTAATTCTATTGATTTGAGTCTTCTCCCTTTTTCTCTTGATGAGTCTGGCTAATGGTTTATCAATTTTGTTTATCTTCTCAAAGAACCAGCTTTTAGTTTTATTGATCTTCGCTATTGTCTCCTTCACTTCTTTTTCATTTATTTCTGATACAATCTTTATGATTTCTTTCCTTCTGCTAGCTTTGGGGTTTTTTTTGTTCTTCTTTCTCTAATTGCTTTAGGTGCAAGGTTAGGTTGTTTATTCGAGATGTTTCCTGTTTCTTGAGGTAGGCTTGTATTGCTATAAACTTCCCTCTTAGCACTGCTTTTGCTGCATCCCATAGATTTTGGGTCATCGTGTCTCCATTGCCATTTGTTTCTAGGTATTTTTTGATTTCCCCTTTGATTTCTTCAGTGGTCACTTCGTTATTAAGTAGTGTATTGTGTAGCCTCCATGTGTTTGTATTTTTTACAGATCTTTTCCTGTAATTGATATCTAGTCTCATAGCGTTGTGGTCGGAAAAGATACTTGATACGATTTCAATTTTCTTAAATTTACCAAGGCTTGATTTGTGACCCAAGATATGATCTATCCTGGAGAATGTTCCATGAACGCTTGAGAAAAATGTGTACTCTGTTGTTTTTGGGTGGAATGTCCTATAAATATCAATTAAGTCCATCTTGTTTAATGTATCATTTAAAGCTTGTGTTTCCTTATTTATTTTCATTTTGGATGATCTGTCCATTGGTGAAAGTGGGGTGTTAAAGTCCCCTACTATGATTGTGTTGCTGTCAATTTCCCCTTTATGGCTGTTAGTATTTGCCTTATGTATTGAGGTGCTCTTATGTTGGGTGCATAAATATTTACAATTGTTATACCTTCCTCTTGGATCGATCCCTTGATCATTATATAGTGTCCTTCTTTGTCTCTTGTAATAGTCTTTATTTTAAAGTCTATTTTGTCTGATATGAGAATTGCTACCCCAGCTTTCTTTTGATTTCATTTGCATGGAATATCTTTTTCCATCCCATCACTTTCAGTCTGTATGTGTCTCTAGGTCTGAAGTGGGTCTCTTGTAGACAGCATATATATGGGTCTTGTTTTTGTATCCATTCAGCCAGTCTGTGTCTTTTGGTGGGAGCATTTAATCCATTTACATTTAAGGTAATTATCGATATGTATGTTCCTATTCCCATTTTCTTAAATGTTTTGGGTTTGTTATTGTAGGTGTTTTCCTTCTCTTGTGTTTCTTGCCTAGAGAAGTTCCTTTAGCATTTGTTTTAAAGCTGGTTTGGTGGTGCTGAACTCTCTCAGCTTTTGCTTGTCTGTAAAGGTTTTAATTTCTCCATCACATCTGAATGAGATCCTTGCTGGGTAGAGTAATCTTGGTTGTAGGTTTTTCTCCTTCATCACTTTAAGTATATCCTGCCACTCCCTTCTGGCTTGCAGAGTTTCTGCTGAAAGATCAGCTGTTAACCTTATGGGGATTCCCTTGTGTGTTATTTGTTGTTTTTCCCTTGCTGCTTTTAATATGTTTTCTTTATATTTAAGTTTTGATAGTTTGATTAATATGTGTCTTGGCATGTTTCTCCTTGGATTTATCCTGTATGGGACTCTCTGTGCTTCCAGGACTTGATTAACTATTTCCTTTCCCATATTAGGGAAGTTTTCAAGTATAATCTCTTCAAATATTTTCTCACTCCCTTTCTTTTTCTCTTCTTCTTCTGGGACCCCTATAATTCGAATGTTGGTGCATTTAATGTTGTCCCAGAGGTCTCTGAGACTGTCCTCAGTTCTTTTCATTCTTTTTTCTTTATTCTGCTCTGCAGTAGTTATTTCCACCATTTTATCTTCCAGGTCACTTATCCTTTCTTCTGCCTCAGTTATTCTGCTATTGATTCCGTCTAGAGTATTTTTAATTTCATTTATTGTGTTTTTCATCGTTGCTTGGTTCCTCTTTAGTTCTTCTACGTCCTTGTTAAATGTTTCTTGCATTTTGTCTATTCTATTTCCAAGATTTTGGATCATCCTTACTATCATTATTCTGAATTCTTTTTCAGGTAGACTACCTATTTCCTCTTCATTTGTTAGGTCTGGTGTGTTTTGACCCTGCTCCTTCATCTGCTGTGTTTTTTTCTGTCTTCTCATTTTGCTTATCTTACTGTGTTTGGGGTCTCCTGTTCACAGGCTGCAGGTTCGTAGTTCCCGTTGTTTTTGGTATCTGTCCCCATTGGCTAAGGTTGGTTCAGTGGGTTGTGTAGGCTTCCTGGTGGAGGGGACTAGTGCCTGTGTTCTGGTGGATGAGGCTGGATCTTGTCTTTCTGGTGGGCACGTCCACGTCTGGTGGTGTGTTTTGGGGTGTCTGTGGCCTTATTATGATTTTAGGCAGCCTCTCTGCTAATGGATGGGGCTGTGTTCCTGTCTTGCTAGTTGTTTGGCATAGGGCGTCCAGCATTGTAGTTTGCTGGTCGTTGAGTGAAGCTGGGTCTTGATGTTGAGATGGAGATCTCAGAGAGATTTTCGCCGTTTGGTATTACGTGGAGCTGGGAGGTCTCTTGTGGACCAGTGTCCTGAAATTGGCTCTCCCACCTCAGAGGCACAGCCCTGATGCCTGGCTGGAGCACCAAGAGCCTTTCATCCGCATGGCTCAGAGAAAAAGGGAGAAAAAATAGAAGGAAAGGAAAAAAGAGGATAAAATAAAATAAAATAAAGCTATTATAAAGCAAAGCTATACAGACAAAATCTCACCCAGAAGCATACACATATACACTCACAAAAAAAGGAAAAGGGGAAAAATTAATATATCCTGCTTCCAAAGTCCACCTCCTGAATTTGGGATGATTCGTTGTCTATTCAGGTATTCAACAGATGCAGGCACGTCAAGTTGTTTGTGGAGTTTTAATCCGCTAATTCTGAGGCTGCTGGGAGAGATTTCCCTTTCTCTTCTTTGTTCGCACAGCTCCCGGGGTTCAGCTTTGGATTTGGACCCGCCTCTGCGTGTAGGTTGCCTGAGGGCGTCTGTTCCCTGCCCAGACAGAACGGGGTTAAAGGAGCAGCTGCTTCGGGGGCTCTGGCTCACTTGGGCGGGGGGGAGGGAAGGATACGGATGCGGGGCGAGCCTGCGACGGCAGAGTCCGGCATGATGTTGCACCAGCCCGCAGCGCGCCGTGCGTTCTCCCGGGGAAGTTGTCCCCGGATCACGGGAGCCTGGCCATGGCGGGCTGCACCGGCTCCCGGGAGGGGAGCTCACAGGCTGTTTGGTGGCGGCAGCAGCAGCCTTAGCGTCTCATGCCCGTCTCTGGGTTCCACGCTGATAGCCGCGGCTCGCGCCTGTCTCTGGAGCTCCTTTAAGCGGTGCTGTTAATCTCCTCCCCTCGCCCACCCGGAAACAAAGAGGCAAGAAAAAGTCTCTTGCCTCTTCGGCAGCTGCAGACTTTTTCCTGGACTCCCTCCCGGCTAGCTGTGGTGCACTAACCCCTTCAGGCTGTGTTCATGCCGCCAACCCCAGTCCTCTCCCTGGGATCCGACCGAAGCCCGAGCCTCAGCTCCCAGCCCCCGCCCGCCCTGGCGGTGTGCAGACAAGCCTCTCGGGCTGGTGAGTGCTTCTCGGCACCGATCCTCTGTGGGGGAGTCTCTCCGCTTTGCCTTCCGCACCCCTGTGGCTGCGCTCTCCTCCGTGGCTCCGAAGCTTCCCCCTCTGCCACCCGCAGTCTCCGCCCGCGAAGGGGCTTCCTAGCGTGTGGAAACCTTTCCTCCTTCATGGCTCCCTCCCACTGGTGCAGGTCCTGTCCCTATTCTTTTATCTCTGTTTTTTCTTTTTTTCTTTTGCCCCACCCAGTTACATGGGGAGTTTCTTGCCTTTTGGGAGGTCTGAGGTCTTCTGCCAGTGTTCAGTGGGTGTTCTGTAGGAGCATTTCCACGTGTAGATGTATTTCTAATGTATCTATGGGAAGGAAGGTGATCTCCGCGTCTTACTCTTCCGCCATCTTCTCTTACTCTTCCGCCATCTTCTATTGGAAGATTTTTAATCACAGTTTCAATTTCATTACTTGTGATTGGTCTGTTCATAATTTCTCTTTCTTCCTGGTTCAGTCTCTCAAGGTTTTACTTTTCTAAGAATTTGTCCATTTCTTCCAGGTTGTCCATTTTATTGGCATATCGTTGCTTGTAGTAGTCTCTTAGGATGCTTTGTATTTCTGCACTGTCCGTTGTAACTTCTCCTTTTTCATTTCTAATTTTATTGATTTGAGTCCTCTCCCTCTTTTTCTTGATGAGTCTGGCTAAAGGTTTATCAATTTTGTTTATCTTCTCAAAGAACGAGCTTTTAGTTTCATTGATCTTTGCTATTGTTTTCTTCATTTCTATTTGATTTATTTCTGATCTGATTTTTATGATTTCTTTCCTTCTACTAACTTTGGGTTTTGTTTGTTCTCCTTTCTCTAGTTCCTTTAGGTGTAAGGTTAGATTGTTTATTTGAGATTTTTCTGATTTCTTGAGGTAGGATTGTATTGCTATAGCCTTCCCTCTTCGAACTGCTTTTGCTGCATCCCATAGGTTTTGGGTCATTGTGTTTTCGTTGTCATTTGTCTCTAGGTATTTTTTGATTTCCTCTTTGATTTCTTCAGTGATCTCTTGGTTATTTAGTAACGTATTTTTTAGCCTCCGTGTGTTTGTGTTTTTTAAATTTTTTGTTTTTCCTATAATTTATTTCTAATCTCATAGCATTGTGGTTGGAAAAGATGCTTGATATGATTTCAGTTTTCGTAAATTTACCAATGCTTGATTTGTGACCCAAGATGTGATCTATTCTGGAGAATGTTCCATGTACACTTGAGAAGAAAGTGTAATCTTCTGTTTTGGGAGGGAATGTCCTATAAATATCAATTAAACCTATCTGGTCTATTGTGTCATTTAAAGCTTGTGTTTCCTTATTTATTTTCATTTTGGATGATCTGTCCATTGGTGAAAGTGGGCTGTTAAAGTCCCGTACTATGATTGTGTTACTGTTGATTTCCCCTTTTATGGCTGTTAGCATTTGCCTTATGTATTGAGGTGCTCCTATGTTGGGTGCATAAATATTTACAATTGTTATATCTTCTTCTTGGATTGATCCCATGATTATTATGTTGTGTCCTTCTTTGTCTCTTGTAATAGTCTTTATTTTAAAGTCTATTTTGTCTTATATGAGAATTGCTACTCCAGCTTTCTTTTGATTTCCATTTGCATGGAATATCTTTTTCCATCCCCTCACTTTCAGTCTGTATGTGTCCCTAGGTCTCAAGTGGGTCTCTTGTAGACAGCATATATACGGGTCTTGTTTTTGTATCCATTCAGCCAGTCTGTCTTGGTTGGAGTGTGTAATCCATTCACATTTAAGGTAATTATCGACATGCATGTTCGCATGTTCCTATTACCATTTTCTTAATTGTTTTGGGTTTATTTTTGTAGGTCCTTTTCTTCTCTTGTGTTTCCCACTTAGAGAAGATTCTGTAGCATTTGTTGTAGAGCTGGTTTGGTGGTGCTGAATTCTCTTAGCTATTGCTTGTCTGTAAAGCTTTTGATTTCTCTGTCGAATCTGAATGAGATTCTTGCTGGGTAGAGTATTCTTGGTTTTAGGTTGTTCCCTTTCATCACTTTAAATATATCATACCACTCCCTTCTGGCTTGCAGAATTTCTCCTGATAAATCAGCTGTTAAATGTATGGAGTTACCTTGCATGCTATTTGTCATTTTTCCCTTGTTTATTTTAACATTTTTCTTTGTCTTTAATTTTTTTCAGTTTGATTACTATGTGTCTCGGCTTGTTTCTCCTTGGGTTTATCCTGCCTGGGATTCTCTGTGCTTCCTGGACTTGGGTGGCTATTTCCTTTCCCATGTTAGGGAAGTTTTCTACTATAATCTCGTTAGGTAAGCTTTCTACTATAATCTCTTCAAATATTTTCTTGGGTCCTTTCTCTCTCCCTTTTCCTTCCGGGACCCCTATAATGTGAATGTTGGTGCATTTAATGTTGTCCCAGAGTCTCTTAGGCTGTCTTCATTTCTTTTCATTCTTTTTTCTTTATTCTGTTCTGCGGCAGTGATTTCCACCATTGTGTCTTCCAGGTCACTTATCCATTCTTCTGCCTCAGTTATTCTGCTGTTGATTCCTTCTAGTGTATTTTTCATTTTATTTATTGTATTGTTCATCTCTGTTTGTTTGTTCTTTAATTCTTCTAGGTCTTTGTTAAACATTTCTTGCATCTTCTTGATCCTTGCCTCCATTCTTTTTCCAAGGGCCTCAATCATCTTCACTATCATTATTCTGAATTTTCTGAAAAGTTCCTATCTCCACTTCATTTAGTTGTTTTTCTCAGGTTTTATCTTGTTCCTTCATCTGGGACATAGTCCTGTGCCTTTTCATTTTGTCTGTCTTTCTGTGATTGTGGTTTTCGTTCTGCAGGCTACAGGATTATAGTTCTTCTTGCTTCTGCTGTCTGCCCTCTGGTGGATGAGGCTATCTAAGAGGCTTGTGCAAGCTTCCTGATGGGAGGGACTGGTAGTGGGTAGAGCTGGGCATCCCTCTGGTGGGCAGAGCTCAGTAAAACTTTAATCCGCTTCTCTGCTGATGGGTGGGGCTGGGTTCCCTCCCTGTTGGCTGTTTGGCCTGAGGCGACCCAGCAGTGGTGCCTACAGGCTCTTTGGTGGGGCTAATGGCGGACTCCAGGAGGGCTGACTCCAATTAGTACTTCCCAGAACTTCTGCTGCCAGTGTCCTTGTCCCTGCAGTGAGCCACAGCCACTCCACCCCACCCCCCACAGGAGACCCTCCAACACTAGCAGGTAGGTCTGGTTCTGTCTCCTGTGGGGTCACTCCTCCTTCCCCCTGGGTCCTGGTGCACACACTACTTTGTGTCTGCCCTCCAAGAATGGAGTCTCTGTTTCCCCCAGTCCTGTCGAAGTCCTGCAATCAAACCCCATTGGCCTTCAAGTCTGATTCTCTGAGGATTCCTCCTCCCATTGCCAGACCCCCAGGTTGAGAAGGCTGACCTGGGGCTCAGAACCTTCACTCCAGTGCGTGGACTTCTGTGGTATAATTGTTCTCCAGTTGAGAGTCGCCCACCCAGCAGTTTTGGGATTTGATTTTATTGTGATTGTGCCCCTCCTACCATCTCATTGCAGCTTCTCCTTTGTCTTGGATGTGGGGTATCTTTCTTGGTGAGTTCCAGTGTCTTTCTGTCAATGATTGTTCAGTAGTTAGTTGTGATTCCAGTGCTCTCGCAAGAGGGAGTTGGAGGTGGTATTTAAATGTCAAATTATTCATGCAATATTAAGGTTCAGGTTTAGAAATGCATAGTTAACAGAAAAGTCTTATAATTCCCACATTAACTGTGCCTCATCCTAGCAATACATATGCTAAGTTTCTGTATATAGTCTTTAAATTTAATACTTCAGTGCCATATACTCTATACAAGAATCAGTTATGGTTTCCACAGCAACTCTATCTGGCTGCATTACTCTTGTTAATACAAAAGTTAACATTGTGTTCAAAAATGACATTTGCAAATAAGCTGGCAGGCAAGTAACAGCTGTGTGGAAACCTTAAAGTTAGAGTTTTTGACTTACGTAATTAAAAAAAATTCTTAGGTCCATTATGTATGAAGTAAATATTATTCCATTTTTAATGAGCACCAAAAATGTACAAGGAGACACTATAAAAAATATAAAGTTGTAAACATATGTATACACAGAATGATCCAAGTGTCAGTTAATTTTTTCCTGAAGAGCAATCCACATTCACATGAAGTGTAGTTGATTAGCAGCCAGATGGCTTTTCCCTTCTATGTCCAAGGTCCCCAAGATCATTCCCAGGTTAGGTGATTGACTAGGAAGACTCACAAAATTCAGCATATTGTAATACTCAAGGAATGAATACCTTTCATTGTAACAAGTACCTTACAAGAAAGTTTATAAACTAAAATCAGCAAAGGCAAAAGTCACATGGGGTAATGTCCAGAGGAAACCAGCACAAGCTTTCAAGAGTCCTCTCCCAAAGGAGTCAAAAAGGACACTTCATTCCTCCAGCAACAAATCTGGCAACATGGATGAAATGTTATCTATCAGAGAAGCACAGTAAAGACTCAGTGCCCAAGGGTTTTATTGGGATCACATATACACCCTCTACCTAACACATAGCAAAATCCCAGACTCCCAGAGCAAAAACAGATGTTCAGCATAAACCATATTGTTTGTACCAACAGTCTAGGTACAGTGAGCCACTCATGTCATTTAAGGAAGTTTCTTTTCAATGTCTGGAACTTTGAATCACCATTCCAATTCCCAGATACCTGCCAAGTGCCAAACTTGCAGGCAGGCCTTCCTGAAGGGTAGCAGTCTCAGGCCTGCTATATTTTCTCTTTTTTGTGTATTCCTAAGTAATATACACATATACAGATATACCACTACACTTTTTCTAAGGTACCATTGTTAATGCTTTTGGAGAAATTAAAATGCCATTTTCTATTTGGCATGACTACAGTTAAAGAGACTTAACAGTACGCAGGAGTTATTTTCATGAAGTACAAAAACAGTTATACCATTTACATAAAATCCAGGGCCGTGTTTTAACACTTTGCTGTGGACATTTAAAATTCTTCTTAATACCTGCTTTGAGACAGTCCTTACCTTAGGGGTCCTATGGGCAAATGATTGCAACTTGTTTTGCAGGGGATAGAATGAGGATGGGGTGGGTAATAACCTTTTGCAACCATCTGAATTCATTATGTCTATGCACTGTTTCTGCATAGGTAAGAACAGATCAGAGAGCCCACAATCATGGTACTAATATTTATTTATAAGTATTTTGTTAGTGTCCTAGATGTTTCTTTTTATATATAGGATCCAGGTTGATTAAACTTTCCCTGGGTCCTATGAGGCAGTGTGGAACTTTGCACCATATCTATTAGAAAGCCTAATGTATGAAAAGTTGTTATGTGTTTTGAAAAATTAACTAATGTATATGCTCAGTTTTTCTAGATAATTTTTCTACTGGGATGGTAGATTTCTTGAACTCTACTAATTTAGAGAGAGGATTTCTCAAAATTTATTCCGGTATGCATGTGGACAGAAGTTAACAGATTATTTACTGTATGCAAACTCTTTTGAGTCATTTAAGCCCAGTAAATTTTACCTTGATGCATAAAAGATAATGTTACTGGTTGAACAATCTTTTCCTCTATAAATTGCAGAAGAATAGCAGTAAAATTTTTCTATTCTTCAATCAAAGATCAACTTTGTAATTTCTGTGATTAAGCTGAGTATAGACAAACTTGATTTTGGTCTTATTTTATTTCTAAAGTTAAAAAAGAGTCAGTGAATTTAAATCACCCAGTATGCGTACTATTAACAACATGCACTGATTTGCTTTTTGGATGTAACTTCTTAAATTTTTAGAAAGTAACAGTTACTCCTAAAACTAAAATGTACAAGACTTTATAATCAGTGCTGAAAGCAGAACAATATTCTGTTTGCTCAATTCAGAGTGAATTTCACAGTTGTTTTAACATATTATGTAATATAATTTGACAAAGTTGTTTAAGGTATCAGCTATATTCACAATTCTGTCCTTATAAAACGGTTATGGCTGTCCATTTTCTCCCTGCCTCTATCAAATTTAAGAACCTTAGGAAAAGAAGAGAGTGTTTGTTGTACAAATTTAACAGGTGGAGCATGAGACAAGAAGAAAAGAGGAACTTCTTACACTCTCCAATGACTTTTCTAGCACAAGTGCCCTTGGGTAGTCTGGAAACATAATGATAGATATTGCTGACTTCCAGGTTCCTTCTTTGATTCAGAAATTCAACTTCAGTTCATTAAAACATTATCCTAATGAAAAGATTTTAAAAATGAAACATGTATTGAATTAGTGCCTGCAAGATGCAAGGCAGTTTCACAGGGAGTTCCCTGGCAGTCCAGTGGTTAGGACTTGGTGCTTTCACTGCGTGGGCCTGGGTTCAATCCCTGGTTGGGGAACTAAGATTAAGATCTCAAAAGCTGCATGGCACAGCCAAAAAAAAAAGAAAGGCCGTTTCATAAAAGTTAACTAATTTCTTTTCATACCTGCCAGATGAAATATACTCTTATCATTTTATAGATGAGGTAAGTGAGACTCAGAAAGGTAAAAGAGTTTGCCCTAAAGCATAGAGAATGTATGTAACTGGAGTTGGGATTGGAACCCAGATATTCTTTCTACTAAAGAAATAGCTTAGTAGAATTTTTAAGATGACAAGAATGTTCCGGGCTTCCCTGGTGGCGCAGTGGTTGAGAATCTGCCTGCTAATGCAGGGGACACGGGTTCGAGCCCTGGTCTGGGAAGATCCCACATGCCACGGAGCGGCTGGGCCCGTGAGCCACAACTACTGAGCCTGCGCGTCTGGAGCCTGTGCCCCGCAGCGGGAGGGGCCGCGATGGTGAAAGGCCCGCGCACCGCGATGAAGAGCGGTCCCCGCACCGCGATGAAGAGTGGCCCCCACTTGCCTCAACTAGAGAAAGCCCTCGCACGAACCGAAGACCCAACACAGCCAAAAATAAAATAAAATAAATAAATAAAGTAGCTATAAAAAAAAAAGAAAAAGTGCTTAAAAAAAAAAAAAAAAAAAAAAAAGAATGTTCCATTTTACTTGATTTAACTCCCTTATCCTATGTGTAGGTAAATCAAGGCTCAGAATTGCCCAAAGATAAAAGCTGGTTTGTGGCAAAAAAAGAAACAGAATCTAGTTCAGTGGTTCATTCATTACTCCTTCACTTGGCTTCAATGACTCTTCATAATCTTAGTTTTATTCCTGAATTACTCATCTTTCCTTCTAAATCTCTTTGGCTTGATCCTCTTCTTTTTCTGCATTTCTTCCATTGGTGGTCTTATTCTCGTTATGACTTTTAATGCTACCTGACAGCTCCCAAATTCATTTTTTCCGTCCATACGTGACTCATTGAGTTGCAGACTTTTGTATCCAACTTCCTACCTGAAATCTCCACTCAGCGGTCTAATAAATATCTCAAATTCAACCTAAAACTGACAGATTTTTGTTTTCCGTAGCTAATCTGTTCCTCCCACCATCTTTCCCATCTCAGTTGATGGCAACATTATCCTTTCAGCTACTTTCAGTTACTCAAGACAAAACACCCTGGAGTCCTCACTCCATATTTGATGCACAGGAAAACCATTTTGGCTCTATCTTTAAAATATATGCAGAATTCGACTACTTCTTACCACCTTCACTGATACTGCTCTCTAACATTAAGTCAGATCCTGTTACTCCTTTCAGAACTTTGCAATGATTCCCCATTTTCTTCAGAGTAAAAAATTAAAGACCTTACAAAGCAAGGTTTTGTCAGGATAACAACATTTTTAAAGGGTCACTCTTGTTGCTAAGTTTCTTTCTCACTAGAATATAAACACTGTGGAGGCAGGAATCTTTGTCTCCCTTTGGTTTACTACTATATCCCAAGCACATCAGTGCCTAGCACATAGACGGTATTGAATCAGTGTTTGTTGAATTTAAGTTCATGCATTCATTAAATATTTATTAAGCTTATGGTATATGACAGACCAGTGCTGGATACAGAAAATCAGCTGTGGTCTCTGCCTTCATGAAGCTTTCATGAAATAGATGCCCATTCTCAGAGATACTGATTCTGTTGGTCTTCTGTGTATTCCAAACATCTGTATTTTTTAAATTATTACAGATGAGTTTGATACACATGATGTGTTAAAAGCTTGTTGTGTGTGTCTGTACCTCACTGTAGAAACAGATTTGTTCTCAAGAATATATCATTAGGAAACTCAGAAGTAACTTGGTCTCTAAGGGTTGAAAAACATTCCTAAACAAGAAATATTAGGGGAAAGAAGACCCAGTAAATACTCTAGGGAGTACATATTGCACAAACACCTCTTTCATGTTAAATAATGCCAGTTTCCAATAACCTTGTCACTCACATCTACTGGTTGAATGGGGTTAGACTGTCTCTTTTCCACATCTAGCTCTTTACAGCTGTTTTCACATTATTTGCCCGATCATATATTTTGTGCTATCATGGACTGCAGAAACATGTAGGCGTCAAAAGAATTAAGTTATTTTCCCAACAATGAAATTAACTGAGTTGGTAGTCTCACTGGAGCTAGGGTTCCTTATCTTTCTTTAAAAAAAAAAAAAAAAAAAAAGGTTCCTCATCTTTAAAATGAAGGTTTAGACTAAATTAAGCTCCCTCTAGCTGCAGTATTCTAGAATTCTGATTTTCCTTTTGACATCTACAGCAGTTATAATTGATAACAGTGATAGAAACAATACAGTATCAAAATTTGATACAGTTTTGAATCATCCCATTATAGAAGTCTTTGGTGTTTCCAGGTTAACATACTATAAATAAAGGTCTTGCATTTAAAACATAATTTCATTTATTTTCTAGTTTTTGCTAATTTTAGTTGATGAATCAACGTGGCTCTTTGGGAAGTTCAGTCAACAAAGAAACTCCATTTCTGATTACATTTCAGAACAATCATGGAAAAAATACTTTCACAATGATTCTCATTATTTCCCCTCCAGTAGACTTTAAGGGTATGACAGATTCCCATCATTAACATGGCTTACTATGGGAGTGTGGGCTACCTATCATAATCTCTGGGGAGGAAGAGGGTGTGATGTGGAGGTGAGGAGGACATGTCTAGAATTTGAAAAGATTCCCAAATGATTCTGATATCTACCATCACAACCCTCTACCACCATTCCCCATTTGAGAATCACTGTTCTGGGGATTAACCAAATAAATGTGCTTATTAACTAATTCAAGACCATCACTGTATCTGCATTCCACATAAAAAACTACTTTATTCAGGTGTATATATTCTTTATCCATTGCATTGCATATTACCTGAATTCAGAAGATAGTTTATATGTAGTACATCACTGTCTACCATTCTGAACATCATGAAGTGGAGAATAACTGACACATTATATTGAACAGTTCATGCAAACTCTATTCTAAATGAAGATACGTATACTTCAAATAAGTTTTTTCTTTGGAATCTAAACAAAATTAGAATATAACCATTGTATAAATAATCGTGGTATTTTTCAAGTGGACAGTGTGTCTTTGAATACCCAATATTCTCTAGTTTTTATTCCAAGTAGGATAAATGAGGAAATGTGCAGCAAATATTTTTAAGATGAAAATTTCAGTCTTTTATAAGGTTCCTAACAACAACCTGAAGCTAGAGTGTATATCCTGGAGTTGGAGTGCCTGGTTTGCAATTATAGCTCTACCACTTATTATCTCTGCAATCCTGGGCAAATTACTTAATCTCTGTAGGTCTTAATTGCATCACCTATAAAGTGGGGATAATAATCATATTTACCTCGGTGTTATGTTCTGGATTTTATGAGCCAGTGCATATAAACTGTTTGGCACAGTGCCTAACTTCTAATAAGCCATTGTGTCAAAAGCAAAAACTAGAGAGGGTGGTAGTTCACGTCTTTTTTTTTTTTTTTTTAGAACATAAAACATCTAATAATCTGTAATAATATAGGCTTTGCAAAAATGAGGTTTTTTTAGTTGCTAATATGAGTTGACCCCAAACCTTCAACCTTCAAATAGTCTTTGTTTGCTTGACACAATACTACTTTTCCTCTGGTATGATGGTGACTTAGTTTATTACTTACACTAAAATTGTTTTTTGATCTGTCACTAGCAGAAAAAATAAAACTTCTGCATAAATAGTAAATAGTGTTGCAAATAGTGCTTCTCAAGCTTTCATGTACAGATGAATTACTTGGAGATAGAAGCTCAGATTTTCAGGCCCAATACCATTAACATCTGAAGTAAGCCCCAGGAATCTGCATTATCATCCTCTACTTCCCAGTTGATTTAGCTGAAAGTGGTCCCTAGGACCACACTTTGAGAAATATTTATTCACAGAATAGCAGGAGAGTGGCAGTCAGAAGACTATGGTTATGAATCTAGCACTGCCATAGATTTCTAGCTTTGCATCCTAATGATTTAACTTCTGCTTTGAGAACATGAGAATGTATGTCAAGTATGTTGAACTTTTTAAAGTCAGAATGTAAATTAAGAAGTTCTATATGTTTGAAGACAATGTAATAAAGAGCAAAACTCATGAGGCTGGGAATTGTAAGACGAGATTTCTCGTTCCAGCTCTGCTACTTTATAGTGTAACGATTGGGTAAGGTATATAATGTCTCTGAAATCTTAGTTTCTCCATCTTTAGAACAGAGTTAATACCATATTCACCAAGTATGTTATATCCAACTAGGATGTAAGTACCAAGAAATCAGACTTTGTTTTTGCTCACTGTTGTATATTCAGCACCTAGAACAGTGCCTGGTACATAGTAGCTACTCAATAGGTAATTGTGGAATGGATGAAGTATATTATTTGAAGTGATCTAATAAATCCTGGGAATAGAAACACAAAAATAGCATAGTACCTTCCCTCCAGAAGCTCACAGTCTGGGTGAGACAGACATGCACAAATACTACAGCATAGTTAAATGAATGAGTGCATTGTGAAGATCACCTGAGGTAATGTAATGATGCACATTGCAAGTTATAAGGTGATGGTGGCACTTGTAGAGAACAAAAGAAAGAATGCAAGTTCAGAAATGGATCTGTTAACCCTTTAAAGCATTTCTTCAGAGATTTATGGTCAGTTTGAAGTTAAGGCCATGATAATCCAGAGAATAATGTTTGTATTTAGTGAAGGTGGGAACATGAAATGGGACCTACAAGTGCACGATAGGAAAATGGGATTAAAATGAAAGTGCACGTGCTCACACACATGTAGATATACGCATATACATACCTGTGTGTGTGATGGGGAAGAGGGCAGTGGAAATGATTGAACACAGTTGAAAAGGATAATGGAGAGGTGGTAGTAATGAAGGAAGAGTAAGGAGACATAGATGCAGCTGTTTCTTCTAATATCATCCTTTAGTAGTACTCATTTTAATTTAATTTTTCAGTACCCATATTAATAATAGGGAGAGAACTGGGAGTTAGGTTGGAGTAGAGAGTTAGAGGAGAAGAATGTGTTTAAACAAAACAAAAAGTAGACCTAGGTCTCCGATGACTGGTACTTTATTTTATCGATTACTTGATATATAACATCTTCAGTTATTTGGGGTTTTTTTGTTTGTTTTTAAGGCTGGGGGCCAGTCAACTAATTGTAAAGTCTTCACAGTTTAGAAAGTGGAAAATGCTTTTAAACCAATCTAAATCATTTTTTGCACTATTGCATAATAGCAGAATTATTTTTAAAAGTCACTCATAAGTAAAAGAAGAGTAGTTTCCTATGCTATGAAAGGCAGTGTGGATTTTTAAAATCATTTTTAGACTTCCTTTTTGATCATCTCTTTCAAAAATGTGCATACTGATATCTTTCATATGGTGTTTTTTCTATTTAAATTTCAAGTTTAAATTTGTATGTTGCTAAGACACAAGATTTATCATGTGGGATCCAAGGGGTCTCTCTTGAAGATGGGTAAACCTTCTGACATTGCTGGAAAAGTTCTGTAGTTATGCACATTTTTCTGGAGAGGGGTCCATGTTCTTAAAGAGAGTCCATGACCAAAACAAGGCCCTAAGAGAACAGTTTTAATTTATTGACTCAATTCTGTTTTTTAAAGACTACTATGGAGACTGAAGTGTGTAGTTAAAAGTATCTGAAGGTCATCACTACATATTTTTGTTTATATAATGATCTATCACCTCAAAAAAAATTTTGGAATGTGTGTTTTACCACATGGTCTGTTTTGCAGGTTCGATTCCCTTCTCACTTCAGTTCAGATCTCAAGGACCTTCTAAGGAACCTGCTGCAGGTGGACCTGACGAAGCGGTTTGGAAATCTAAAGAATGGTGTGAGTGATATAAAAACTCACAAGTGGTTTGCCACAACTGATTGGATTGCTATTTACCAGAGGAAGGTGAGGCTTTTCTTTCTTTAATTTAAAAGCTTTTTAAAAGTTGCTGTTTAAATTATATGTAGTAGAGGGAAAGTGTATATTCTATTTCGACCACCAATTGAAATGTTTTCCTGGTTAAATTTTTCCTACCCATGCCTCTTTTCATAATGCCATGGCAATTATATATTAGACAATGTCGTAATGGTTTGCACTTCAAAACTGATGTGAAGCCACATTAGTAGGACGATATGTAAACAAATGTATTCTCTTACCCAGAATTGGCATACAGCCAGATATAATAACGTTTAAGTGCTGGATTCATCAGATATTTTTCAGTCATTATTACTTTACCTTTGTAATAAATTGAGACGTTTAAGAAAAGATTTTGCGGTGCTGAATTACTTTTCTCTCTCCTTTTGCTTCTTAAATGCCCAGTTAAAGGTAGTTTGTATGAATAAAGTGTTTTCATCTTGAATATGTTAATTTTTTCTTTTTTTTCATAAAACAGAAACTTCTAATGTTTCAGAAATTTGCCATATTTAATAATGCCATGCATCCACATGAGTGAATTTCCTTAGGAAAAAAGTGTAAATGCTCAAATTATTAATAGCACAGTTTTTCTAATTTATATTTTTTATAAAAGATTTTTTTAAAAACATTAAAAGAATTTTAGAATGCAGCAAATAGAAAATATAGCAAGACCAAAACAATGTGAGTGCAGTACAGCCTTTGCATCTCAAAGGGGTTCAAAAACTTTCTAACCATTAAATTCATGAAACATAGCCGTTAGCATCATTATCTCAACTGGTTGTGTTATGTAGTCAAGAACAAGGTCCAAAGCAATTTAAAATAGATTTTAGATCTAATAAATAAATATTTTATATTTTCATGTTTTTTCTAAATTTCCTAGCACCAATGCAGTACTTTCAAATTAATGAAAGCAACTCTGTAACTTCTCATTTTAATCTTTGAAGTAATCCTATGGGATAGGTGGTACCATTTTCCCCATCTTACTGATAAGAGAATCGGCTCAGAAAAGCTAACTGCTTTAAACATAATCATACAGCTGCTAAATAATGCCTATGTTTGATTCCAAGTTCTTCAGATTCCCAATTCCAAGATCACATTACCCCTTTAAAGACCTTTTAACATGGTTATTAAAATAAAGCCCCAAACCACTGAACAGTACATTGTTTCATAAGATATTCATAGATTTTACATATTACGTGCTTAACTTTCATGCTTTGAGCAATTTTGGAGTAGGAAGACTCTGCCTCAGAAGGCAGAAAAGAGCGAGCATGAACTCTGGGGTTAGGTAGACATTGATCTGAATCCCAGATCAGACAACCATTAGGAGTGAGATCTCAAGCAAATTACTGAACCACTTTAAAGCATCAGATTTCTCATCCTTAAAATTTGTATTAAGGTAGAGGATGCAAAAGGAAGAGTAATTTGGAGAGAAAGATTAAATAGATTGGTCCAGGCTCTATTTTTCTTTCTGGTTGAGGTATGTTTCATATAGTTATCATCAAGTAATCTGTTAAGTAAATAGGTTTGAAATCATCATAATCCCATCATCCAGACAGCACCTCTATTAACGGTTGGCATATTTATTCCTTTTTTCTGTGCTTTTCCTCACCACAGTCTATTCCCATGACTTCAGTGACCACCTTCAGTAGTAGATCTACTTCTTCCCACCCTGCATTTTCCCCTTAGCTTCAGACCATTACATCACAATTACTACCTACTACAAGATTCTATTTGGGTGACTTACTTAATCTACATTTTCTTTTAGTGCTTTTTGATCTAACTTCTTTTTGTTATTGTTGTTTAATAATTAACCAATTATCCTCTTAGCATTTGTTGAATAATAATTATCTGACTCCTTATTTGAAACTCCACCTTTCCTAATACTAAATTATTATATACTTCAGTCTGTTTCTGAACTTCATTTTTTATGAGCTCTTTTTGTCTCTTCTTGTACTGTACACCACACCACCACACCATTTTATGTAGCTTTATAATGTTTATTTCAATTTTCAAAATACTTATATATTTAATATGTGGAATTCTTATAAATATTTATGAAAAATACATAATTCAGTTTTCTCCAGTTTTATTGTAGTAAAGTACACATAACGTAAAATTTAATATCTTAACCATATGTAAGTGTACAGTTCAGTGGCATTAAGTACATTAATATTGTTGTGCCACCATCACCACCATACATCTCCAGAACTTTTTCTTCTTGCAAAACTGAAACTCTGTACCCATTAAACAATAACTCCTCTGTTTTATTGGTCTTTCCAAATATTTATGTTGTATTGGGGGATCTTAATTGGGATTACAGTATATTAATTAGAAGAGAACCAAAATCTTTAGGATTCTTTTTAATGAGCATGTTATATTTCTGCAGTTATTCAGATATTTTCTGTCATTTGATAAAGTTTTAGAAACCCCTTCCCTCATACAGGTCCAATTTCTCTCTCAAAGTTATTCCTTAAATTTATATTTTGGTTGCTACTGTGAATGTGTTTCTCTCCCATTACAAGAGCACATGGGAGAAAACATTTCTATGTTTGTTACAATTGGCTACCTTACTAAATAAATTCTGTTACTGATTTCCTTGGATTTTATTGACAGATAATCACAGTGGGCGGAGGGGTCATTTGCCTCTTCTTTTTCAATATTTATATCTTTTATTTCCATTTTGTTTTATTATATATGCTAGAATGTCTAGAATAATATTTTAAAACAGTGGGCCTGCTGAGCTGTCTTATCTTGTTCTTCTTTTGAATGGGAATGCCTTTTATGCTTTACCACCAAATATGAAATTAGCTATTTGTCTAGGATAAGTATTCTTGATCAGGTTAAGGAAATATCCTTGATTGCTAGTATACTGTATTTTATCTTCTTTGACATATTAGTATACGGAGTTACATCAGTGAGATATCCTAACATTCCTGAAGTGAACATCATTTAATCCTAGGGTATTATTATTTTAATATCTGCCTAAAATCAATTTGCTAAAGTTTTATTTAGGATTTTTACTTCCATAGTCATAAGTTTTATTGATCTATAGTTTTTGTTTTTCTGGAGTTGAGATTATATGGATTCATAAAATGAGTCTGGAAATTTTCCATGTTTCTTATTCTTTGGGAAATTTAAGGAACATAGGAATTATATTTATACCTTGAAAATTTTAAGAAATTAATTCTCCTGTGGATATTGGCCTCTTCAAATTTTTGCCTCTTATAAAGTCAATTATAGAAATTTATATTTTCCTATAAAATCATTTATATCCCTTTGTAATTATCACTATTTATATTGTCTTTATTATATTATTGTTAATTAATGCTATATTTAGATGAATTGATTAGACTTTGTTGAAGTTTGTACTTTTTATTAGTATCAGTATCTTAAAGATTTATGATGTATTTTGAATATTTTCAGATTTATATTTAGAAATAAACATTTCTGCTGTTACTTAGCCAACGTTTACTAATCTTTACATATCATGTATTTTAAACAATTATTCTTAAAATGGGTAGAACTCCTACTGCTCATTTAGCATTCATGTGCTTTCCAAAGGGCTGGATTTATCTCAGGTAGTAAACAGCTTATCTGCCAAGAAGTAGCACACTATAACAAACAGGTTATTTTTTTGGGCAAATTGATCAATAGCAAATCTTGATGATTAACAAAAATGGACTTGGGCCTCTCTGGATAATTTACAAACAGAAATAATTCAGTACTTTAACATAGCCATTTGTTTTACTATCATCTCAATTCTAAGTATGTAGAGAAGTACAAAAATAATAGTAAATTTGAATAGTTTTCATAGTCCTTTTTTATTCTCTGACCAAGTGCTCATGAACAACGAAATAGACAAAGGCATCTGGCAGAAAGACAAAAAATGGGAGAAAATGGCCTGGACAGCTCAAACTGTACAGTCATTTTCCAGAGATTGTCTCAGTAGGTGTGATCCTAAACTGCTGCCTTGCTAGTAGACATGAGGCAACTGTCTGCTTAGCCCATTCTTCTGTGCAGTGCAGAACTGCAGGCCCCAATGCAGGGCACACAGGCAACCATCTGGCAAACAATAAGATATTAGACTCCCCATTCCTACTTATTTTTTACCTTATTCTTTTTAGATGTCTTCTTTGTGTGTATCTTATAATAGTTTAGCCATGTGTGTAAATAATTTATAAATAAATAACTATACATTATTGGTGATATATACTCAAAGATGTTTTACTAAAGGGCATATAAATCAAAAAACTTTGGAAACCACTGGTATAAATATTAGAAACAGCTCTGGACTGGAAGTGGAGACCTAATGAATTTGAAACCTGCTTTAGCCACTTATTAGTCACATGAATTTGGTCAACTTTCTGTTTTATAATCTGTAAAATGGGAATAAGGCTACCTTCCCTGCCTCCCTCACAGTGTTACGCTGAGGAAGAAATGAAACAGCCTGCGTATAATTGTTTGTAAACATTATAGATGCTGTGTAAATTGTGGTGTTATTGTTTCAGCTTCTCAAATCTTTTCCTCAAACATATTCAATACACCACAATATCTTTATACAGACCATATTTTAAGTAATGGAAAGACATTTTATTTTTAGGATCCAAAGAGAAAAATGTTCAGAATTTAACAATTTTGTAATTCTAAAAGAGATTTTTTTTTCAAATTTCTCAGAAATTTTTGATAGCCAGATATTTTAAACAAAATAGTCTTGGGAATTTAAAAAAAAATGATTAAAAATAAATCTGAATTATCTGTAACCTCAGGAGGAAGGAATTAAGGAAAAGGGGATAGAAAATGGACTTCAGAAATAAGGAACTGATAAAGGAAAAACTGGAGTTCTATAACCTTAAGTGCCAGCATTTTGATGCCAGCAGTTAATTATCCTAGAAATCTCATTGTTGTTGGCCTGTACCATTCCTTGAATGAAAATATTGAGATCAATAGCAAACCTATAGTTTGCTTCTTCTTTTAATGTTGTGATCATTTAGGGACTTAAAGGCATTTAAAGATTGCTACTGTGTAGTAATAGTCGGAATTTATTTTTCTTAGTGTTTGTTTGGAAATTCTCTGGCATTTGTTTTTCCTCCTTTTCCATATCACCAAGCAGTTAACACTTCTGACACTATCTATTTGGAGATACCAATTGCCAGTCCAGTTTTTGCTTCTAACGGGCTATAGGTCAAGATTCCCACAAACACCTGGGGGTTGATTAATTTTCTACAGTGGCTCACAGAACTGAGAAACTACTTACTGGGTGACCAGCTTATTATAAAGGGGTGTAACTCAGGAATAGCCAGATGGAAGAGAGGCACAGAGCAAGGTGTGTGAGAAGGGGCTCAGAGCTTCCTGCTCTCTCCAAGCATGCCACTCTCCGCAAATCCCCACCTGTTCACCAACCCAGAAGCTCTTCGAAACCCAAACCCCTTCCTTTTGGGGTTTTATGGAGGCCTCATTACACAGGCATGATTGATTCATTCATTGTCCATTGGTAACTGAACTCAGTCTCCAGTCCCTCTCCCCTCCCAGCAGGTCAGGGAGTGGGACTGAAAGTTCCAACCTTCCAATCACAGGGTTGGGTCCCCTGGGAACCAGCCTCCATCCTTAGGTTACTTAGGGGCTTTCCCAAAGACACCTCATTAATATAACAAAAGACACCTTTGCCACTCTCAACTCAGGAAATCCAAGGGTTTTAGGAGCTTTGTGCCAGTAACTGGCACAAAGACCAAATATATATTTATTAGAAATCACAATATCACTCTTGTTTCTCTCTCTGTCTCAATTATAGGTTGAAGCTCCATTCATACCAAAGTTCAGAGGCTCTGGAGATACCAGCAATTTTGATGACTATGAAGAAGAAGATATCCGTGTCTCTATAACAGAAAAATGTGGAAAAGAATTTTGTGAATTTTAGAGATGAGCAACAAGATGACATCAGAGCTCACACTCAGTCTTTGCACTCTGTTAAGAGATAAGGTAGAGCTGAGACCGTCCTTGTCGAAGCAGTTACCTAGTTCCTTCATTCCAGCGACTGAGTGAGGTCTTTATTGCCGTCATCCGTCTGTGCACTCTACATCCACCTATGTAACAAGGCACCGCTAAGCAAGCATTGTCTGTGCCATAACACAGAACTAGACACTTTCCTGCTTCTCTTTGGTTCGTCTTTCTCCTCTTCTCCTAAATCCATTTCTTCCCGTTCATTTTCATTAATTTTTCTGCAAATAGTGCTTCATTTTATTTTGTTGGTGTTTCAGATGGGCAGTGTTACGGCTATGTGACATTGGAAGGGAAGGATAAATGTTGCTTTTAGTAGTTCTTACCAATATTTTTGTTGGTCAGTTGCTTGAGGATATACTTTCTAATAATCATTTTTACTTTGAGTAGCTCATATTCGGTTTTGCCAAAACGCTGGACAATTTTTGAAGATAGAACGTCTTTACACCAAGGATATTTATACAAATAGAACAATAACTTTCCTAGAACTAATACAGAGTAGCTAGACCCAGCAATTTGGATTCCTACAGATCAGAAGCTCTATTTCACTTCACCGCCTTTTCTGTCATCCTCCCCTTGAGTAAATAAGTGACCAGCCTGTGCAGTATGACAAGCGTGTCTCATTTGCAGGAAAAGCTAATGACATGGATCATCATTGCCCAGGTTCTCTCGCTTGATACCAGCATTTATGTAGGTATCAGAGAAGAGTTCTAAGATTTCTAAACTTTAACTTTCCATAAGGGTTTTAGCCAGTATTTTAATAGAACATGACTAATGAAAGTGACACATTTTTAAGTTTCTCAAATAGTCCCCACTGTAAACTTTTGAAAGGAAGAGAAATGAACTAAAAAGAACATTAATGTGAACAAATACTTAGCTAAGTCAAACAAATGGCTTGATTCTTGTAAACAATATAGAGGCACTTTTGTTTAAATATCGAGGTTTTTTTGTTTATTTTGCTTTGCTTTGCTTTGTTTTGTCACAGTAAGAACAAAAGTTGTTGCCAGGTGATTATGCTGGTGTACTGTATTTGTCAGCCTGAGGTAGAGGCCCTGTTGCAACTTTGGCTTTCATCCTATGCCTCAGCAGTGAGGAAAGGGGACAAAATTTATAAAACTACCACAACTGTGTTTTAATTTTGAGGTGTGGTATTTTTAGCTATGTTGTAATTTCTTGCCTCTTCTTTCAGTAAACGGAATTATGATCATGCAGATACAATTTTAGTATTTGAGTTTAGTTTTTTTAATATACTTTTTTGCCAATTGACTTAACATTGCTGTCATGTGGAAATTTCAAGCACTTTTGCACATTTTGTTCACTGTTTGTTGAGACTCCACTTAACTCAGTTTTTTAAATATGTTTTTTCTTTGCTTTTAAATTTCCTGTCTGGTTTTATTTCTGTGTGTCAGTGACCTATCTTAAAACAACACACCAAAATAGTTGAAAATAAACTGTGTTCATTTTTTATGATCAATTTACATGCATATAAGATGAGTTGTGTTTAATCAAACTGATCTTAATGTATATAAGCACTCTATTTGCTTCATTATCGGTGCAGGTAGGTCACTGATTCTACTTCTTTTCATCTGTACCACACCCTTGTAAAACCTTTGAAGACACTGAAAAAATCTGTCTGAGATATTCTCCATATCAGTCTGTACATCTTTTGGTTGTCAAGTGTTTCTGCATGGTCATGTCACTTAAAAGCTGATACTGATTTGTTGGTCCACCTATATTTAAAATGTGCAAGAAAAATATGAAATACTTTGCTGTAGCAAGTTTTATGTAACAAAAATATATCATGTTAATAAATCTAAAAAATTTTAATTACTTTTTTTGTATTTCATTTACACCCAAGAACATGCTGATCATGTATTCTATATGTATGCTATAAATGCTGTGGTACCTTTGTTGTATATTACTGTAAAATTATTACAAAATAATTTTAGTAAATCTTGGGGGTGACATTTTGATTATTACATTTTTAGTTTTCAGTAATTTAAAAGATTTCTATGAATTCTAAAAAAAAAAATTATGAAATTACTACTGCCTGGCAGATTTGCTATAGAATCTACCTAGGTCGATGACCCTAGGCATACATTGGTTTTGAGGGCTATTTAGCCGTTCCATTTTAACTTTCCATTTAAAGGACACCAGCAAGCTTTCAAATATATCCAGGGAGTCTATTTTTGACCACTCAAGTACACTGAATTAGAATATCTTAGAATTATATAAAACTCCCAGTTTCAGCCACAATTGAGCCAAAAATAAGATAAAAGTTTGATTAATAAATAAGTGGAATGAATCAGTATTTAATATCAGATTACGTTATTTGAAACAGAAGAAATAATGAGATGGCATTGTCGAGGAAGGAGCCCTAGACTGAAAGTCAAGGCATCTGAGTATCAAGCCTGGCCTGTCACTATCAGCAATGACCTTGGCCTCAGTTCTCTTATCTATGAAATGGAAGAGTTCCATTAGGCAGTTTCTAAGGTCCCTTCTAACTTTCACATGTTGTGACAAGACTCTTCTTTTTATTTGACGTTTTGAAGGGATAACATGCTTAGAAGCAAGTCCCGGTAAGGCTATACTTTAGGGCATCTTTCTTCTCCTTACTCTACAGTGTTCTTACAATTCTTTGAATATCATGAGAACCTCATGTCTGTTCTGATTCCTTCCTCCTTCACTGATGCTAAATATCCAATTGATATCAAACTGTCAACCTACCAAAAAGATATTGTGGCTTGTGGGCACTGCTGTCTTGTTCTGATATGTTCTTGTAGTGACTGCCCATTGGCCTGAAAATACTCATTGTAAGCCTAAAAAAATCATTTTTCTTTCCCACTGTTTTTTCTGCTTGTTGAAGAATCAAATGAAATAATGTATGTGAAAGCACCTTGTAAACTGTAACCTATCAATGTAAAATGTTAAGGTGTGTTGTTATTTCATTAATTACTTCTTTGTTTAGAATGGAATTTCCTATGCACTACTGTAGCTAGGAAATGCTGAAAACAACTGTGTTTTTTAATTAATCAATAACTGCAAAATTAAACTATCTTGAAAGGATAAAACAATTTATTGAGTCTTGGATTCTATTTAGTGCCCTTATTTCCTGATTTATTTTCTGCATATACCACAGATGCTTATGGATTCCTAGTTTTTATGTATTTGGGTGAGAACAGAGCAATAGAGGGTCAAATGTCCACTAGTCTATTCCAACTGTGTGTTTACTGAGAAACTACTAGATTTATTCCATAGTATCTAAAAGTGTTTCTTCTTTTTCCTCATGCTATTAGTCTAAATTATTCTTAAAATAATGTTGAAAATATTCATATTTAAAAGATTGACACTACAAGAGCCCTCATACTATTGTAATAATGAACTATGAATTTATACTTTTTTCTTTAGAGGTGCTTTTGTGCTTCACCATTACCTCTTCTGGTTTTAGCCAAGTTGATTAATATGTGTTTCTATAGTTGTCCTTTACCTCAAGAAATACATTTTTATTTAATTATTTTAATAGCTTACCATTTTTATTGCTTTGTTACTACATTTATAAATATTGATGCATTTTATAACATGATACTACTTTTATGATTGCTTCATTTTATCATTGTTAGGGCTTAATATAAATTCTGGTTTCCTCACTTCCTTATGTAACTAATTATAAAAATCTGGGCATATCTTCATTCCAGAACTACCATCATTTGAAATTCACTTAACTTTTCTCTTACACACAAATATTGGATGTGAAGTTAAATACTTTAGATTTTAGCTTTCCTGAACATTTTCTATATGCCTTATTTAATAGACTTCATGCCCTCTGATAAGGGCTGAATTTTGCCCCACCAAAATTCCTGTGTTGAAGTCCTAACCCCCAGTATCTCAGAATATGATTGTATTTGAAGGTAGGGCCTTTAAAGAGATAATTAAGGTAAAATTAGGTCATATGTTGGGCCATGATCCAATAAGACTGGTGTCTTTATAAGAGGAGATTAGGACAGAGAGAACACGCAAACTGAGGGGAGACCATGTGAGAACATAAGAGGAAGATGACCGTCTATAGGCCAAGGACAAAGGCCTCAAAAGAAGCCAACCCTGCTTACACCTTGATCTTGGACTTCTAGCCTCCAGGAATGTGAGATAATAAATTTCTGTTGTTTAAACCACCCAGTCTGTGGTACTTCGTAATGGCAGTCCTAGCAAACTAGTACACCCACTGAGTGTACTCCCATGGTGAACGGCTTGCATTCATCATCTCCCTTCACATGCTTTATACTTGGCTAATACTTAACCATAAGCCAAAAAGAAAAAAAAGTGTAGTCACAGACCTCACTGCACCTCCTGCTTATTTCTATTCTTTCCTGGAACATTAGCAGGAAACAGGAAACAGTAGCTAATGAGAGTGGGGGAAAGCACGGGTAACTGAAACCACGACTAACACCTGGTCAGACTTACCCTTGGCATCAAGCTATCCTTTTGAAAATACAACATAAAATTGAACACACAAGAGTGGTTGACTTTAGAATCTTCGCTCATCTGTTAATGGTGATGTTAATGAAATGGCCAAAAGGAAAGTGGGAGTGGGGATAAAGGTCTAGTGAGGGGGGAACCCCAGTTGGTTCATTGTCATTATTGAGTGGGTAGTAATGCTCACAGCAAATGATTACCTTAATATGTCAGTTTTCTATGGCTACTGTAACAAATTACCACAAAATTAGTGGTTTAAAACAACACAAATTTATTATCTTACAGTTCTGGAAGTCTAACATCTGAAGTGAGTCTCACTGGGTTAAAAATCAAAGCATCATGGTATATCTCTCCATCTGTATGATCTTTAATTTCTTTCATCAGTGTCTTATAGTTTTCTGCATACAGGTCTTTTATCTCCTTCGGTAGGTTTATTCCTAGGTATTTTATTCTCTTTGTTGCAGTGGTAAATGGGAGTGTTTCCTTAATTTCTCTTGCAGATTTTTCATCATTAGTGTATAGGAATGCAAGAGATTTCTGTGCATTAATTTTGTATCCTGCTACTTTACCAAATTCATTGATTAGCTCTAGTCGTTTTCTGGTAGCGTCTTTAGGATTCTCTATGTATAGTATCATGTCATCTGCAAACAGTGACAGCTTTACTTCATGTTTTCTGATTTGGATTCCTTTTATTTCTTTTTCTTCTCTGATTGCCGTGGCTAAAACTTCCAAAACTATGTTGAATAATAGTGGTGAGAGTGGGCAACCTTGTCTTGTTCCTGATCTTAGAGGAAATGGTTTCAGTTTTTCACCATTGAGAACGATGTTGGCTGTGGGTTTGTCATATATGGCCTTTATTATGTTGAGGTAAATTCCCTCTATGCCTACTTTCTGGAGGGTTTCTGTCATAAATGGGTGTTGAATTTTGTCAAATGCTTTTTCTGCATCTATTGAGATGATCATATGGTTTTTATCCTTCAATTACTTAATATGGTTTATCACATTGATTGATTTGTGTATATTGAAGAATCCTTGCATTCCTGGGATAAACCCCACTTGATCATGGTGTATGATCCTTTCAATGTGCTGTTGGATTCTGTTTGCTAGCATTTTGTTGAGGATCTTTGCATCTATGTTCATCAGTGATATTGGCCTGTAGTTTTCTTTCTTTGTGACATCTTTGTCTGGTTTTGGTATCAGGGTGATGGTGGCCTCATGGAATGAGTTTGGGAGTGTTTCCATTGCTATATTTTGGAAGAGTTTGAGAAGGATAGGTGTTAGCTCTTCTCTAAAAGTTTGACAGAATTCACCTGTGAAGCCATCTGGTCCTGGGCTTCTGTTTGTTGGAAGATTTTTAATCACAGTCTCAATTTCAGTGCTTGCAATTGGTCTGTTTATATTTTCTATTTCTTCCTGGTTCAGTCTGGGAAGGTTGTGCTTTTCTAAGAATTTGTCCATTTCTTCCAGGTTGTCCATTTTATTGGCATAGAGTTGCTTGTAGTAATCTCTCATGATCGTTTGTATTTCTGCAGTGTCAGTTGTTACTTCTCCTTTTTTATTTCTAATTCTACTGATTTGAGTCTTCTCCCTTTTTTTCTTGACGAGTCTGGTTAATAGTTTATCAAGTTTGTTTATCTTCTCAAAGAACCAGATTTTACTTTTATTGATTCTTGTTATTGTTTTCTTCATTACTTTTTCATTTACTTCTGATCTGATCTTTATGATTTCTTTCCTTCTGCTAACTTTGGGGATTTTTTGTTCTTTCTCTAATTGCTTTAGGTGTAAGGTTAGGTTGCTTATTTGAGATGTTTCTTGTTTCTTGAGGTAGGATTGTGTTGCTACAAACTTCCCCCTTAGAACTGCTTTTGCTGCATCCCATAGGTTTTGGGTCGTCATGTTTTCATTGTATTTGTTTCTAGGTTCTTGGATTGGAAGAATCAATGTTGTGAAAATGACTATAGTACCCAAAGCAATCTACTGATTCAATGCAATCCCTATCAAACTGCCAGTGGCATTTTTCACAGAACTAGAACAAAAAATTTCACAATTTGTATGGAAACACAAAAGACCCCGAATAGCCAAAGCAATCTTGAGAAAGAAAAACGGAGCTGGAGGAATCAGGCTCCCTGACTTCAGACTATACTACAAAGCTACAGTAATCAAGACAGTATGGTACTGGAACAAAAACAGAAATATAGATCAATGGAACAGGATAGAAAGCTCAGAGATAAACCCATGTACATATGGTCACCTTATCTTTGATAAAGGAGGCAAGAGTATATAATGGAGAAAAGACAGCCTCTTCAATAAGTGGTACTAGGAAAATGGACAGCTACATGTAAAAGAATGAAATTAGAACATTCCCTAACACTATACACAAAAATAAACTCAAAATGGGTTAAAGACCTAATGTAAGGTCAGACACTATCAAACTCTTAGAGGAAAACATAGGCAGAACACTCTATGACATAAATCACAGCAAGATCCTTTTTGACCCACCTCCTAGAGAAATGGAAATAAAAACAAAAATAAACAAATGGGACCTAATGAAACTTCAAAACTTTTGCATAGCAAAGGAAACCATAAAAAAAGATGAAAAGACAGCCCTCAGAATGGGAGAAAATATTTGCAAATGAAGCAACTGACAAAGGATTAATCTCCAAAATATACAAGCAGCTCAATATCAAAAAAACAAACAACCCAATCCAAAAATGGGCAGAAGACCTAAATAGACATTTCTCCAAAGAAGATATACACATTGCCAACAAACACATGAAAGAATGCTCAACATCACTAATCATGAGAGAAATGCAAATCAAAACTACAATGAGGTATCACCTCACACCAGTCAGAATGGCCATCATCAAAAAATCTACAAACAATAAATGCTGGAGAGGGTGTGGAGAAAAGGGAACACTCTTGCACTGTTGGTGGGAATGTAAATTGATACAGCCACTATGGAGGTTCCTTAAAAAACTAAAAATAGAACTACCATACGACCTAGCAATCCCACTACTGGGCATATACCCTGAGAAAACCATAATTCAAAGAGTCATGTACCACAGTGTTCATTGCAGCTCTATTTACAATAGCCAGGACATGGACGCAACCTAAGTGTCCATCGACAGATGAATGGATAAAGAAGATGTGGCACATATATACAATGGAATAGTACTCAGCCATAAAAAGAAACGAAATTGAGTTATTTGTAGTGAGGTGGATGGACCTACAGTCTGTCATACAGAGCGAAGTAATTCAGAAAGAGAAAAACAACTACTGTATGCTAACACACATATATGGAATCTAAAAAAAAAAAAAATAGTTCTGAAGAACCTAGGGGCAGGACAGGAATAAAGACACAGACATTGAGAATGGACTTGAGGACACGGGGAGGGGGAAGGGTAAGCTGGGATGAAGTGAGAGAGTGGCATGGACTTATATATACTACCAAATGTATAATAGATAGCTAGTGGGAAGCAGCCGCATAGCACAGGGAGATCAGCTCGGTGTTTTGTGGCCAACTAGAGGGGTGGGATAGGGAAGGTGGAAGGGAGAGGCAAGAGGGAGGAGATATGGGGATATATGTATATATATAGCTGATTCACTTTGTTATAAAGCAGAAATTGACACACCATTGTCAAGCAATTATACTCCAATAAAGATGTTAAAAAAAAAAAAAAAGCATCGGCAGGCCTGCCTTCCTTTCTAGATCTCTAGGGGAGAATCTGTTTCCTTGCCTTTTCCAGCCTCTAGAGGTTGCTCACTTTCCTGGACTTGTGACTTTATTCCTCCATCTTCAAAGTCAGCAAAATTGGGCTGAGTCCTTATACTGCATCTCTCTGGTATCCTCTTCTGCCTCCCTCTTTCACTTTTAAAGACCCCTGTGATTATATTGAGCCCTGGGTTATATAACCTGGGTAATCCAGGCTACTCTCCTCATTTTAAGATCAGCTGATAAGCAACCTTAATTTCCCTTTGCCATATAACCTAACACATTCACAGGTTTTGAGGACTTAGGCATGGGCAACTTCGGGGCACAGGGAGTGTGGGGGAGACATTATTTTGCCTACCAGACTTAATGTAATTTTAGGTGGAAAATATGATTATCTGAGAGATGGGGGTAGAGACAATCTTCACAATTCAAATAGAACAAAGGCTTAAACTGAGCTTTTCCTGAAGCATAGAGCTTAACATGCAGTGAATATTCAAGTACATTGTCATAGAGCCTAATTGAGTAGCAATATCAGTTCTGAATACCTTAAAAGGTACTCAACATCACTATTCATCAGCAAATTGAAAATTAAAACCACAAGTAGATATCACTACACACCAACAGAATGCCTAAATACACTGAGAATACCAAGTGTTGGTGAGGATGTAGAGCAATGGAAGCTGTCTGCATTGCTAGTGGGAACAGAAAATGGCACAACCACTTTGGAAAACAGTTTGGCAGTTTACTATAAAGTTAATCATTTTCTTCCCACACAACTAGCCTTTCTACCTCTATGTATTTACCCAAGAAAATGAAAACATATGTCCACACAAAGACGTGAATGTTCACTGCAACTTTATAACAGTCCTGAACAAATGGATCAACAGATGGTGGTGTATCCATGCAATGGAAGACTACTCGCCAATAAAAAGGAGCAAGCTACTGATACCAGCAACAACATGAATGCATCTAAAAAGCATTTCGGTTGTATACATTTGTCAAAACTCATTGAACTATATACTTTAAAATGAGTACATTATACCTTAGTAAAGATGATTTTAAGAATTATGAAAAGAAAATAAATTTTAGAATAGATATGATTATAATAGCAGGTTAGTGATCTGGAAGATATAGTCTAGGAAATCCCTTGTTAATATTCAAAGATAAAGACAGAAAAACATGAGAGAAAACTTAAGAAATATGGGAAGTTAGCTTCAAGAGTGATGAAAATTGTTTAAAAGTTCTAAAAGGAAGAGACAGAAAAATGAGAAAGTAATGTCTTCGAAGTTCTGAATGATTGCTTTACTTAGAATTATATATCGATACCTCAGCAAACTATTGCTTGATTGTAAAGCGGAGACTCTAGTTCCCAGGTACCCTAGCCCTCTGGCACCTAGACAGACCTGGCCAGTGGGAAGTGATGGGAAAAGACTGGAGGATGGCCAAAAGATATAATCAGAGTGTTTCTCTTCCTATCTCTCCCTGCAATCGGTACCATTTCCTGAGTCTTCATTGTTCCATCTCTTGGTCACTGTCATGGTTCCATGTTCCACTGGGCAGCCCAAGCTTCTGAGTTCTGTGAGCCCTGACTCCTTTTTTCTTCCAGTCCAGGGCTGATAGAGCTCCCTGTTGTTGCTCATCTTTGGTTAACTTCACAATCCTAATATTTGTCTTTATTTTTGGTTTTTTATAAACTTTTTAGTAATAATATGACTGGTACTTTTTTGTTGTTATATGAAGTACAACTGTTTGACTCTCTATTCTTCCATCACCTGTGTAACCAATTTCTTCTATTAAATCTCCTCTGTTGAAATACCTAGAATGGATCCTCTTCTCCTGACTGATGTTCCCATTATCACCACTTTTGTTATACATTGTACTGAAGGATCCTAGCCATCACATAAGAGAAAAAAGAACAAAGGTGATCCTGGCCATCACTGTAAGAGAAGAAACAACACTGGCAAAGTAAAGATCATCCCAAATAAAATAAATTGTGAAAATTTTCTATCAACAGATACTCCCTAAGGAAGGAAATTCTAAAACTATATTTTAAGAAGAAGGAAAATGGTCCCAGAAAGAAGAAATAGCTCCTGGGAAGTTTAAAGGAAAGAAAAATAGGAGGAAAAAAATAAACATCATTAGGAATAAGAAATGAGATGGACACAGAAGAGCTTTTAAAATTAGAATTTTCATCAGGCTGGAACTTAAAAGACACACAAACCCGCCATTTCTCCTGCCACCCTCTCTCCCCAAACACATATAAATGATGGAATATATTTTCAAATATCTTTAATGACATAGATTTCACTCAAAACAAGATAACCATCTCCACAGACTAGAAAGGATGAAAATACACAGTGGTAAGTGGGGGCTGAAGCCACAGACTTACTAATCTACAGAAAAGATTTTTATTACAGTGAGATTACAGTAAATGCAAAAGAAAAAGATGTTAAAGAAAATTCAGAGGTTGTGGGCTTCCCTTGTGGCGCAGTGGTTGAGAATCTACCTGCCAATGCAGGGGACACAGGTTCGAGCCCTGGTCTGGGAAGATCCCACATGCCACGGAGCAACTAGGCCCGTGAGCCACAATTGCTGAGCCTGAGCGTCTGGAGCCTGTGCTCCGCAACAAGAGAGGCCGCGATGGTGAGAGGCCCGCGCACCGCGATGAAGAGTGGTCCCCACTTGCTGCAACTAGAGAAAGCCCTCGCACAGAAACGAAGACTCAACACAGTCATAAATAAATAAATAAATAAATAAAAGAACGTGAATTTCTAAAAAAAAAAAAAAATTCAGAGGTTGTAATGGATACTGAGAACAAAGATAATCCACTATTGACATCCCTGAATTAAGAAACTATGGATGAAATAGAAAAAGTAATCAAATATACAGACTTTTCACTAAAATGAAGGAAAAAAACAAATTTATATGTTTAAATAACACATTATTTTTCAGGAAAAATTGACAAACAGCTTTCAACACCAAACCATATTCTAGTGAAAGTTTTGAACTTCAAGGATTAAAATTTTATGCATAAAATTAAGTCACCCCCAAGGTGATGGCAGAATCTGGCTGGCCTCAGATATTTCCACAATATTACTTGGTGCCAAAAGACACTTAAGCAATGGTATAAAGTTATAAGGGAAAGACAATGTGAGCCAAAAGTATTATACCCAGCCAAGTTGCATTTAATTTAAAGGCACAAGTCTCTTTGAATAATCAAAAGAAAGAAAACCTATGGCCTCTTCACATCCAACTGGATCTATGAAAATAAAGAACTCAGTAATGAGGAAGCAGAGATAACAAAACCCATGGTGAACACTGAATCTGTCTAAATGTCATACTAACCGCAAACAATGATGTCAATTGCAATTACAGAACCAAATGTAAATGTTTAGACCTTGGCAAAATTAGAATACGATAACTAAAAAAAATTGGAAGGTAGGAAAAGGAAGTAAGATGTCATTTCCTTATCTTTTATGGTAGGAAGTCAACTAATAAAATCTAAAATTAGTACATGAGGTTAAATAAGATAATGACTCTAACTTTGCAATGATTTTTTTATAATTTTATAATTATTTTGTGGGGAAGGAACATTTATCAGCAGTTTTCATTTTCACTTCAACTTCTTTTTCTTGTGTTGAATCCAATTACATTTATTTTCATTTCAGTTTCTTCTACTAAATTGGATTTTATAATATAAGTAAAATTAAATTGGAGACTTTCTATTAAAATGTATGATATAATTTTTATCAAATGAGTGCTATCTAGTTAGTACCTCTCTGTATTTCTAGTCTTCTGTTTCTGTTTGGCATAGAGGGAAGCCTAGCGTGGTACTGATGGAATGGGATTTGGGGTGATTTTATAACTTCTCCTTTGTACTTTGCTGAATTGCTTGCATTCTTTATAATGATAGAGTAATTAATCAAAAATAAATATGCTCCATAACAGAATATTAATATCTTTATCCATTTAAAAAATCATCAAATATTATGAGACTTACTCTTAGCAATTAAGCCATTTTCACCAGAGTTCAGTTTTAAGAAATCCTGATTCCTTCCTTTCAAGATTAAAAACGATAATACTTTTTGAGCAAGCCACCTGATGTCAATGAAATGGCTCACTAGCAGTATCATTGCCATGAAGAAATGTTTTCATCTCATTCCTCATTTCCCAAGCTCATTAGCACCCTTCCTTTTAACAGCCAACACCATTGTCATGTGGAGAAAAGGCTCTTGTCTTGGCTGCCCATTTCTTCACACGGTATGCTAAAAACTCACACTCAGTAACCACAACCAACTTGTTATTAAATTGTTCACTATTTTCTGTAATACTAAATCAAAGTCAGGAAGCACATAGCTGAGTTAAGTGCAGACTGTTCTCTGTGAATACATATTATGGTTACTGGCATCCAGAATAAAGCTTCTTTCATTCAAGTAGCAATGTCCTTCTTTGTCACTTACTGATCTGAAGATAACCTCATTCCTATCTATACTGTGGCTCAGAAAATAAGCACTAACCAAACAAAAGTTTTCTTCTCTGTGATAAACAAATAAAAAAAGGTGCTGAGTCCTTCTCCTTCACATATAATTCAACACTTAAAACCCAATGTAATAGAATCTACTCATCAGTGGTCTTACCTACATTGTTCTAGATAGTATGCCACCATTTTTTTCTCTCATTTTGCTTTCCCACCACTCACACTTGTCATTTATTTGGGGCTGGTTTTGCACAATTCTTAATTTAGTATGCTTAGTACAGTTTTTGCTCTAAGGAGGAAGACTTTGAATCTTGATTTTGTGCTTTTGGAACTGATATTAGTCAAGGCTCTCTCAGACCACACAATGCAAAGCAGCTTTAGCAAAAAAAGGGAAGCAGTGAACTCACATAACCAGGAAGTCCAAGGGTGGACTTTTGTCACAATAAGGCCTAAAAGATCAAACTATATCATCAGAACTCTGCCTCTCATTCCACCTCTTAACCCTGCTTTCCTCAGAAGTGACTTCAGCCTCAGTAGGTGCTCTCCATGGGGCAGAAAATAAAACCAGCAGCCACTCTAGGCTTGCACTTTCCAAAGAGTTCATTGTCCTCAATGAAGGAGAAGGTCTCTCGTGCACTATGTCAGTCCCTGAAAGGGACTCTGATGGCCCAGCCCGGGTCATAACCTACTTCTGTGCCCAGGTAAAGGGATATACATGATGACAGTCTCACCAGAATTACATGGATTGGGGGAGGTGTAGTTCTCCAAAGAAAGATGTGTGGGTCAGAAAGGAAAAAAAGCTGATGTTCACTAAGATCTCTTCTACATCTTCACCATCAAAAACCAAAAATTTTGTATGGAAAAGAATTATTTTGTGTGTTGTGGAAAAACTTTATAGGTTTACCAGAATGACAGGTGTAAAAACTTCACTTGTACCATACCACTTATTAAGAAATTATCCTAATAAACAACATCATGGGCTACGGGCAAATGACTGACCAATCCTACAAAATTCTATTTTCAAAGATATCTGGTTCTTCCCTCTTCCCATTTTTATTTTTCTTTTGCTTGTGGGAAATCATCAAACTCAAAGATTTATTTGTTCTGATACATGGATTCACAATTAATATTCTCACTGGAACCTACTTCGCTATTTAAGATATTAAAATTATTATGAGGTAAACTATTTTTTTGTTATTTTCATCGCTACTTTTATCCTTCAATAAACTCTTTGGAGACATTAATACCTTTCTAGAAAAAAACATGAAATTTAACAATAACACGTAAAGTGTTATTCAAAACAAACTACACCCTGTTAACTGAATGTCATTTTAGAGAAAAAGACCAAACAGCACTTGTGGGGCATGACGGCTGTTCTAAACATGGTCACAAATTCTTTGACATTCTTCCCATTGGGAAGTGAGGTCTATGTCCATTCCCAGTTAAGATGCTTTCAGATGGTACCAGCCCCCTCCGTGGAGTCACTCCCAGCTGTGTAATTTTCCCAGCTGAGACCCCAGACATCTTTGTGGTGAGACAAGCCATTTCTGCTCCTACTTGTTTGAATTTGTGATCCATGAAACATCTGAACTTAACAAATTGGTTGTTTCAAGAGGCTAAATTTTAGGGTAATTTGTTATTCACCAAGAAATAACTGGAGCAGGCATACCTTCATAAAGTGTTAAGAATGTAATGGCTAAAACCACAGTAAGACTCTATCGCATGCACATCAGCTGGGCAAAAACTAGAAAGCTTAAAATATAATTGTGGTAAATATGTGGAGCAATCAAAACTCTCATACGCTGTCATTGGAAATGTGAACTGGTCAACCATTTTGGAAAGCAAACCAGGCAAAATCTAATAAAATTGCTCATGCATGTGGTCTGTGAACATCAGCTTCACTCATACAGCCTAGAGAAACTCATTTGTCCAGTAGGAGATATGTATAAAAAATATTCATTGAAAAATTACTTGTAATAGCAAAAATTTTGAAGTGATCTAAGTATCCATCAAAATGAGAATGAATAAATAAATAGAGGTAAATTCACATGGTTGAGTTCTATACAGGAGATAAAATGAATGAATTAGAGCTACAAATATCAACATGGTTGAACCTTAGAAGCATAAAACTATGGACAATTTCTAAAGAAAATACAGGAAACACCAAAGTACTAGAAATAAAGAGGGAGCTCAAAGCCTGGTGTGAGCAGGAGCTGATGTCAGGGTGGCTCATGGGAATATTGGACTAGCTTGAGGCGCTAGGGACTAGCTGATGTAGTTTTATTGCCCACTAGGGTCAGGAGAGAAGATGTGGTCTTAGGCACTTACAAGGAGAGTAGCAGATACTTCTGCATTAAATATAGAACTTAAAGACTGAACATCTATGAAATGGGTACTAGAATTAATCCAACCTCTGTCCCTGGCCAGTGGGAGGAATGAAGATTATCATTTTGGGGGACATGTAGAAAAAAAAAATACCTTGAGCTATCAATCTCCAAGTCTGAAACTCATACAAATGTGAGGTCACAATGTATTGGTGTGGGATATCAAGCAGAGGAATTAACAGAGAAACTTGTTCAGGATTAGTTAAACTCCTTTGTCAAACACAAATGCAAAACCATATGACAGTGAAACTTCCACAACCCAACATTCTCCCTGGGAAAAATCCAAAAATGTAAAAAAAAATCAGAAACCACATAAGGAAGTCAACTGCCATGAGGAGGAGTGGCAAATACAACAAAATGGGAAAGTAGTGCTCTAACAGTTGGAGGCACTAAAACAAAAAATAATCTGCTCTCAAAAATTAATTTTAAGATCATAAGATTGAGAGAAGAATCAAATGGAAAGTCTAGAAACAAAATATATAGCCACTGGAGATCAGCCAAGATGGCAGAGTAGACCCTGAGCTCAGCTCCTCTCACAGGCACATGAAAATCACAACTATCTGCAGAAAAACCGTTGATTAAAAAAAGATTGGAACTTATCCAAACAGATCTTCTACAACTAAAGATATAAAGAAGGAACCACAGTGAAATGGGTAGGAGAGGTGGACTCATGATATAGTCAAGTTCCATACCCCAGGGTGAGTGATCCACAAACCAGAGGATAATTACAATTGCAGAGGTTTTCCCAGAGGAGAGAGAAGTCTGAGCCCAAATTAATCTCCCCAGCCCAGGGGTCCTGCACTGGGAAGATGAGCTCCCAGAGCATTTGGCTTTGAAGGCCAGCAGGACTTACTTTTGGGAGTCCCAGAGGACTGGGGGAAATAGAGTCCTATAATTTCATAGGAGTCTGGGTCAGACCTACCTCCTGATCTTGAAGAGTCTCCCAGAGAGGCAGGAGGCAACTGCAGCTTACCCTGGGGACAAAGACACTGGCAGCAGCCAGTTTGGGGTGCTCCTTCCACCAGGTGGACACTGGTGCTGGCAAGTGCCATTGGGGAATCCTCCATCTAGCCTAATAGCCCCAGGGTCCAGCCCCACCCTGGCTCAAAAGCCTCTAGGTGCCAGTGCTGGGATGCCTCAGGCCAAGCAACTAACTGGGCAGGGACACAGCCCCACCCTGGCTCAAAAGCCTCTAGGTGCCAGTGCTGGGATGCCTCAGGCCAAGCAACTAACTGGGCAGGGACACAGCCCCATGCATCAGCAGACAGGCGCCTTAAGACCCCCTGAGCCCACAGCTGCCTCTGGACATGGCCCTGACCACCATAGAGCCCAGGACCAGCTCCACTCACCAGTGGGCAGGCACTAGCCCCAGAATCCCCTGGGTACTAGCCATGCCCTCCAGGGAGTCTTCTCTAGCCTCTGGATCAGCCTCACCCACTGGGGGCAAACACCAGATGCAAGAAAACCACAATCCCGGGGCTTCCCTGGCAGCACAGTGGTTAAGAGCCCACCTGCTGATGCAGGGGACATGGGTTTGATCCCTGGTCCAGGAAGATCCCACATGCCGCAGAGCAACTAAGCCTGTGTGCCACAACTACTGAGCCTGTGCTCTAGAGCCTGAGAGCCACAACTACTGAGCCTGCATGCCACAACTACTGAAGCCTGCACGCCTAGAGCCTGTGCTCCACAACAAGAGAAGCCACTGCAATGAGAAGCCCACGTACTGCAGCAAAGAGTAGCCCCCTGTTCGCCGCAACTAGAGAAAGCCCACACACAGCAATGAAGACCCAACACAGGAAGGAAGGTAGGAAGGAAGGAAGGAAGGAAGGAAGGAAGGAAGGAAGGAAAGAAGAAAGAAAGAAAGAAAAAGAAAGAAAGAAAGAAAGAAAGAAAGAAAGAAAGAAAGAAAGAAAGAAAGAAAGAAAGAAAGAAAGAAAACCACAATCACACAGCCTGTGGACCCAGCATGTACACTAGCAGGCCAAACGCTGCCATGGGACCAACTGGGTCCCAGCCTTGCTGAGTACCAGGACAACATAAGCAACAGGACACCCCAGACCCCATACCCAACTGTGTCAGGAACCAACCCCTGACACCAGTGATCCAAAACCAGCTCTGGGACTCCTGAGACCTGCAACCAGACTCCAGGACCTGGTTCTGCCCACCAGTAGGCTGGCACCAGTGGGCGGGAAACAGCCCAGGGGTCTTCTGGACCCTGACTCTGTACATCAGTGAGCCAGCACTAGCCCTGGGGCTCCCTAGGCTTCCACAGTCAGCTGCCTCATGACCTAGTCCCCCCAACCAGTGGCCAGCAGCCTCCACACAAGGCAGGACCTGGCAAATAACTGGACTGGGAGCCAACAAAGCCTACCAGGCTGCCCACATAGTCAGCCTGTCACAACAGAAGGACCTACGCAGCCCTCATAGAGGGAACCACTAGAACGTATAGCTTGGTGACAAGAGGGGAGTGCACTGCTGGGATGCAGAGGATGTCTCCTACAAAAGGCCACTCCTCCAACCTACCAGATACATAAAAATAAAAACAGCAACTTAGGCAAAAATGAGACAACAGAGGAATATGTTCCAGACAAAGGAACAAGATAAAACCCCAGAGGAAGAACTAAGTGAAGTGGAGATAGGCAATGTACCCAGGAAAGAGTTCAGGGTAGTGACAGTAAAGATGATCAAAGAACTTGGGAGAATAATAGATGCACAGAAGTTAAAAGTTTTAAACAAAGAATTAGAAAATATAAAGAACTGAACAGAAATGAAGAATACAATAACTGAAATGAAAAATACTCAAGAAGGGATCAGCAGTAGATTAAATGAAACAAAGAAATGAATCACGAGCTGGAAGACAGAGCAGTGGAAATCACTGATGCTGAACAGAAAAAAGAATGAAAAGAAATGAGGGCAGTTTAAGTGACCTCTGGAACAATATCAAGCATACTAATATTTACATTATAGGGGTCTCAGAAGGAGAAGAGAGAGAGAAAGGGGCTGAGAACATATTTAAAGACATAATAGCTGAAAACTTCCCTAACAGGGGAAAGGAAACGGATATCCAAGTCCAGAAAGCACAGAGAGTCCCATACAGGATTTACCCAAAGAGAAACACATCAAGACACATTGTAATTAAAACGGAAATATTAAAGGGACTTCCCTGGTGGCACAGTGGATAAGACTTCACACTCCCAGTGCAGGGGGCCTGGGTTCGATCCCTGGTCAGGGAACTAGATCCCACATGCATGCTGCAACTAAGAGTTCGCATGCCACAACTAAGGATCCCACCTGCCGCAACTAAGGAGCCTGTGAGCCAAAACTAAGGAGCCCGCCTGCCACAACTAAGACCTGGTGCAACCAAATAAATAAATGGAACTATTAAAGATAAAAAGAGAATATTAAAAGCAGCCAAAGAAAACAACAAATAACATACAAGGGAACTCCCATAAGATTATCAGTTGACTTTTCAGCAGAAACTCTGCAGGCCAAAATGGAGGAGCATGATATATTTTAAAGTGAGGACTGGAAAAACTAAACCAAGAATGTACTACACAGCAAGGGTCTCATTCAGATTTGATAGAGAGATCAAAATCTTTCCAGACAAGTAAAAGCTAAAAGAGTTCAACACCACCAAACCAGCTTTGAAAGAAATGTTAAATGAACTTCTCTAAGTGAAAAAGAAAAGGCCACAACTAGAAACACAAAAATTATGAAATAAAAAAAACTCCTTGGTAAAGGCAAACATACAGTAAAAGTAGGAAATCATCCATGCATGAAGCTAGTAGGAATGTTAAAAAACCAAAGTAGTAAAATCATCTATATCGACAATAAGCAGTTAAGGGGTACACAAAACAATCAGATGTAAAATATGATATCAAAAACAATAATTGTTACTGAATATTTCGTAATAACCTATAAGGGAAAAATATGAAAATATATATATATATCTCACTCATTTTGCTGTACACCTGAAACTAACACAACATTGTAAATCAACTATACTTCAATTAAAAAAAAAAGACAGTAATTGTGAGGGGAGGAGAGTACAAATGCAAGGTTGTTAAATTCATTTGAAATTAAGAGATCAGCAACTCAAAACAGCCATGTATGTATACATAGATTGCTCATGTTAATCACAAACCAAAAATCTGTAATAGATACACACACAAAAAAAGAAAAAGGAATCCAAACATGACACTAAAGATAGTCATCAAATCACAAAAGAAGAGAACAAAAGAAGAAAAAAAGGAAAAAAAAACCCCACAAAAACAAACTCAAAACAATTTTAAAAATGGCAAAAAGAATATACCACTATCCAAAAATTACTTTAAATGTAAATGGACTAAATGCTACAATCAAAGACATAGAGTGACTGAATAGGAACAAAAACGAAACTCGTATATACGCTGCTTACAAGAGACTCAGTTCAGATCTAAAGATACACGCAGACTGAAAGTGAGGGAATGGAAAAAGATATTTCATGCAAATCGAAACGACAAGAAAGAGGGGGTAGCAATATTCATATCAGACAAAATAGACTTATATAAAAGGCTATTAAAAAAACAAAGGAGACCATTAAAGTGATCATTACAAGAAGAAGATATTACACTCATTAACATATATGCACCCAATATAAGAGCATCTAAATGTATAAAACAAATACCAAAAGATATAAACGGAGCAATTGACAATAATACAATAACAGTAGGAGAATTTAACACCCCACTGACATCAATAGACAGCTCACCCAGTCAAAAAATCAATAAGGCAACTTCAGTCCTAAATGACAACAGACCAGTTGGACTTAATTGATGTCTACAGGACACTACAACTAAAATTAACAAAAAACAAAAACAGAATACAAGTTCTTTTAAAGAGCACATGGGACATTCTCTAGGACAGACCATATAGTAGGTCTCAAAACAAACCTCAAGAAATTTAAGAGGATAGAAATTATTTCAAGTATATTTTCTGACCACAAGGGTATGAAACAAGGAATCAACCACAGAAAGAAAAATGGGAAAACAACCAATGCATGAAGGCTAAACAACATGCTACTAAAAAAACCAGCAGGTGAACAATGAAATCAAAGAAGAAATCAGAAAATACCAAGACAAATGAAAATGAGGACACAACCTTACAAAATCTGTGGGATGCAGCAAAAGCAGGTCTAAGAGGGAAGTTCATAGTGATACAGGTCTTTCTCAAGAAACAAGAAAAATCTCAAATAAACAACTTAACCTACACCTAAAAGAATTAGAAAAACAACAAGAAACAAAACCCAAAGTCAGCAGAAGGAAGGAAATAATAAAGATCAGAGAGAAAATAAATGAAATAGAGATCAAAGAAACAATAGAAAAGATCAATAAAACCAAGAGCTGTTTTTTTAAATAAACAAAGTAGAGAAACCTTTAGCTAAACTCACCAAGAAGAAAAGAGAGAGGACCCAAATAAACAAAATAAGAAATGAAAGAGGAGAAACAACAACTGATACCACAAAAAAACAAAAAAAATCACAAGAAAATACTATAAACAGCTATATGACAACAAATTGGACAACCTAGAAGAAATGGACAAGTTTCTAGAAACATACAGCATGCCAAAACTGAGTGAAGAAGAAACAGATAATTTGAACAGACTGATCACTAGAAGTGAAATAGAATCTGTAATAAAAACAAGAAAAAACAAAACAAAAAAAAACTACCTGCAAGCTAAAGTTCAGGATCAATGGCTTTACTGCAGGATTCTACCAAATATACAAGGAAGAACTTATACCTATCCTCAAACTATTCTAAAAAATTGAAGAGGAGAGAACTCCCAAATTCATTCTATGAGGCCACCATCACCTTGATACCAAAACCAGACAAAGACACCACAAAAAAAGAAAATTACAGGCCAACATCTTTGATGAATATGGATGTAAAACTCCTCGACAATATATTAGCAAACCAAATCCAACAATACATAAAAAGGATCATACACCATGATCACGTTGGGTTCATTCCAGTATTGCAAGAATGGTTCAATATATGAAAATCAATCAATGTGATACACCACATTAACAAAAAGAAAGACAAAAACCACATGATCACCCTAATAGACGCAGAAAAAGCATTTGAGAAAATTTAACATACATTTATGATAAAAACTCTCACCGGTGGGTACAGAGGGAACATACCTCAATATAATAAAAGCCTTTTTTGACAAACCCCAGCCAATACAGTACTCAGTGGTGAAAAGCTGAAAGCCTTCTTGCTAAATTCAGGAACAAGACAAGGATGCTCACTCTCACCACTTCTATTCAACATAGTATTGGAAGTTCTAGTCACAGCAATCAGACAAGAAAAAGAAATAAAGGTATCCAAATTGGAAGGGAAGAAGTAAAACTGTTACTATTTGCAGATGTCATGATATTCTATACAAAGAACTCTAAAGTCTCCACACGACTACTATTAGAACTAATAAATGAATTAGCAGCAGGATGTAAGATTAATATATAGAAATCTGTTGCATTTCTTTACACTGATAATGAAATGTCAGAAAGAGAAACTAAAAAAGAAATCCCATTTAAAATCACATCAAAAAAATTAAATACCTAGGAATAAACTTAACCAAGGAAGTGAAAGACCTAAACACTGAAAACTATTAAACACTGATAGAGGAAACTGAAGATGATTCAAAGAAATGGAAAGTTACCCCAGGCTCTTGAATTGGAAGAATTAATATTGTTAAAATGGCCATAATACCTACAGCAATCTATAGATTTAATGCAATACCTAGCAAAATACCCATGACATTTTTCACAGAACTAGAAAAAATAATCTTAAAATTTATGTTGAACCACAAAAACCCAGAATTGCCAAAGAAATCCCAAGGAAAAAGAGCAAAGCTGGAGGTATAACCCTGTCAGACTTCAGACTATACTACAAAGCTACAGTAATCAAAACAATGTGGTATTGGCACAAAAACAGACATATAGATCAATGAAACAGATTAGAGAATCCAGAAATAAACCCACGCACCTACAGTCAATTAATCTACGACGAAGGAGGCAAGAATGTACAATGGAGAAAAGACAGTCTCTTAAACAAGTGGTGTACACTTCTTCACACCATATAGAAAAATAAAATCAAGATGGTTTAAAGACCTCAACATAAGACATGATACCATAAAACTCCTAGAAGAGAACATAGGCAAAACATTCTCTTGTGTAAATCGTAGCAATATTTTCTTAGATCTGTTTTCCAAGGCAAAAGAAATAAAAGCAAAAATAACCAAATGGGACCTAATGAAACTTAAAAGCTTTTGCACAGCAGAGGAAACCATCAACAAAACAAGACAACACACAGAATGGAAGAAAATATTTGCAAATGATGCAATTAACAAGGGGTTAATATCCAAAATATACAAACAGCTTATACAACTCAATATCAAAAAAACAAACAACCCAGTCAAAAATTCGGCAAATTCCTTTTTCCAAAGAAGGCATACAGATGGGCAACAGGCACATGAAAAGATGCTCAATATCACTAATTATTAGAGAAATGCAAATCAGAACCACAGTGAAGTATCACCTCAAACCAGTCAGAATGGCTATCCTCAAAATGTCTACAAATAATAAATGCTGGAGAGAGTGTGGAGAAAAGGGGACCCTTGTATACTGTTGCTGGGAGTGTAAATTGGTACAGCCACTATGGAAAAGAGTATGGACATCCCTTTAAAAAACTAAAAGTAAAGCTGCCATATAATCCAGCAATCCTACTCCTGGGTATATATCCAGAAAAAAAGGAAAACTCTAATTCAAAAAGATACATGCTTCCCAATGTTCATAGAAGCACTCTTTACAACAGCCAAGATATGGAAGCAACCTAAGTATCCATCAACAGATGAATGGATAAAGAAGACATGTTATGTATACACAATGGAATACTACTCAGCCATAAAGAATGAAAATTTGCCATTTGTAACAACATGGATAAACTTGGAGGGTACTATGCTAAATGAAATCAGTCAGAGAAAGACAAATACTGTATGATATCACTTATATGTGGAATCTAAAAATTAAAACAAAGTAGTGAATATAACAAAAAAGAAACAGACTCACAGTTATAGAGAACAAACTAGTGGTTACCATTGGGGAGAGGGAAGGGGAAAGGGTAGGGGATTAAGAGGTACAAACTATTATGTATAAAATAAACAAGCCTCAAGGATATATTTTACAACACATGGAATATTTTATAATGACAAATGGAGTATAACCTTTAAAAATTGTGAATCACTATGTTGGACACATCTAATTTATATAATATTGTACATCAACTATACCTCAATAAAGGAAAAGTTTCATTAAAATATATGTATATAGCCATTGAGGAGAGGAACAGAAGATCATGGCATAGTAATCTATACACTGCTGAAGAAAGAATTTGAAAACTGGAAAGGAAAACTGAATGAATAACTCAGAATATGGCACAGAGAGTTAAAAATGTGTAAAAGTTTAAAAGAATTGTAGGATAAAATGAGAAGACCCAAAATACATCAAAAGGAGAGTAGCAGATATTCAATTTTCATAGCAACAATGACTGAGAATTTTCTATAATGGAAGAAACATGAGTTTTTAGATTGATAAGTACATCAAGAAAGGTAAATAAAAGAAAATCCACACTATACAGCAGAGAAAACTATAGAGCATCAAAGAATAGGAGAAAATCTTCAGAGAAAACAGAAAGAAGAAAATTACCTACAAGGATAGCAATTAGACAGATTTTTTTTTTTAAATTAACAAGTATACATGCTGGAAGATCACAGAGTAATATCTTCAAGAGCTGAGAATAAATATCTGTCAACCTCGACTCCTATTTCTAGCTAAGCTGTCCTTCAAGAGAAGAAGGGCAGGGAAGACATTTTCAAAGTCAGAATTAACCACTCAGGCCCTCCCTGACAGAAATATTTTTAAAATGTACTCTGGTAAGAAAGAAAGTAAGCCCAGGAGAAGGAGTGGATACAAGAAGCAATAATGAGAAAAGAAATTAGCAAATACCTTAATAAGCATAAATAGACAAAAGGAAAATTTGTGAAATGAATATGAATGAGATTATTTCATATCGATCTTCCCTTTGAAGCCACAAGCCATTTCTAACTACACTTTGAAAAACACTCAAATAGGTTTTTCTCCAATAATTCAAAGGAGGTTCAACCTTAGTAGATCAATTATTCTATTAAAATTTACTACAGTAGCATCCACTCCTAATCTTAAAATTAAAAAATATCTTAGTAAATTATGAACAGAAGGAAGCTTTAGTAACTTGATGATATTAACTACAAGAAACCTATCACAGAGGGGGAGGAGAGAAGATGGCGGAAGAGTAAGACGCGGAGATCACCTTCCTTCCCACAGATACAGTAGAAATACATCTACACGTGGAACTGCTCCTACAGAACACCCACTGAACGCTGGCAGAAAACGTCCGACCTCCAAAAAGGCAAGAAACTCCCCACGTACTTGGGTAGGGCAAAAGAAAAAAGAAATAACAGAGACAAAAGAATAGGGACGGCACCTGCACCAGTGGGAGGGAGCTGTGAAGGAGGAAAGGTTTCCATGCACTAGGAAGCCCCTTCGCGGGCAGAGACTGCGGGTGGCAGAGGGGGGAAGCTTCGGAGCCACGGAGGAGAGCGCAGCCACAGGGTTGCAGAAGGCAAAGCGGAGAGGTTCCCGCACGGAGGAGCGGTGCCGACCAGCACTCACCAGCCCGAGAGGCTTGTCTGCTCCCCCGCCGGGGCGGGCGGGGCTGGGAGCTGAGGCTCGGGCTTCGCTCGGATCGCAGGGAGAGGACTGGGGTTGGCGGCGTGAACACAGCCTGAAGGGGTTAGTGCACCACAGCTAGCGGGGAGGGAGTCCGGGGAAAAAGTCTGCAGCTGCCGAAGAGGCAAAAGACTTTTTCTTCCCTCTTTGTTTCCTGGTGCGCGAGGAGAGGGGATTCAGAGCGCCGCCTAAACGAACTTCAGAGACGGGCGTGAGCCGCAGCTATCAGCGCGGACCCCACAGCAACAGGGGCGCAGAGGAAAAAACGGAGAGATTCCCGCACAGAGGCTCGGCGACGAGCAGCGCTCACCAGCCTGAGAGGCTTGTCTGCTCACCCGCCGGGGCGGGCGGGGCTGGGAGCTGAGGCTCGGCTTCGGTTGGATCGCAGGGAGAGGACTGGGGCTGGCAGCGTGAACACAGCCTGAAGGGGCTAGTGCGCCACAGCTGGCTGGGAGGGAGACCGGGAAAAGGTCTGCAGCTGCCGAAGACGCAAGAGACTTTTTCTTGCCTCTTTGTTTTGCGGCGCGCAAGGAGAGGGGATTCAGAGCACCGCCTAAACGAACTCCAGAGAAGGGCGCGAGCCGCGGCGATCAGCGCGGACCCCAGAGATGGGCGTGAGACGCTGGGGCTGCTGCTGCCGCCTCCAAAAAGCCTGTGTGTGAGCACAGGTCACTCTCCACACCGCCCCTCCCGGGAGCCTGTGCAGCCCGCCACTGCCAGGGTCCCGTGATCCGGGGACAACTTCCCCGGGAGAACGCACTGCGCGCCTCAGGCTGGTGCAACGTCACGCCGGCCGCCGCAGGCTCGCCCCTCCTCCTCTGTACCCCTCCCTCCCCCCGCCTGAGTGAGCCAGAGCCCGCAAAGCAGCTGCTCCTTTAACCCCGTCCTGTCTGGGCGGGGAATAGGCGCCCTCAGGTGACCTACACGCAGAGGTGGGTCCAAATCCAAAGCTGAACCCCAGGAGCTGTGCGAGCAGGGAAGAGAAGGGGAAATCTCTCCCAGCAGCCTCAGAAACAGCGGATTAAAACTCCACAAACAACTTGATGTGCCTGCATCTGTTGAATACCTGAATAGACAACGAATCATCCCAAATTCAGGAGGTGGACTTTGGGAGCAGGATATATTAATTTTTCCCCTTTTCCTTTTTTTTGTGAGTGTATATGTATATGCTTCTGGGTGAGATTTTGTCTGTATAGCTTTGCTTTACAATAGCTTTATTTTACTTCACTATATTATAGCCTCTTTCTTTCTGTCTTTCTATTTTTTCTCCCTTTTACTCTGAGCCGTGTGGACGAAAGGCTCTTGGGGCTCCAGCCAGGCATCAGGGCCGTGCCTCTGAGGTGGGAGAGCCAACTTCAGGACACTGGTCCACAAGAGACCTCCCAGCTCCATGTAATGCCAAACGGCAAAAATCTCTCACAGATCTCCATCTCAACATCAAGACCCAGCTTCACTCAACGACCAGAAAGCTACAGTGCTGGACACCCTATGCCAAACAACTAGCAAGACAGGAACACAACCCCATCCATTAGCAGAGAGGCTGCCTAAAATCATAATAAGGCCACAGACACCCCAAAATACACCACCAGACGTGGACGTGCCCACCAGAAAGACAAGATCCAGCCTCATCCACCAGAGCTCAGGCACTAGTTCCCTCCACCAGGAAGCCTACACAACCCACTGAACCAACCTTAGCCACTGGGGACAGATACCAAAAACAACGGGAACTACAAACCTGCAGCCTGTGAACAGGAGACCCCAAACACAGCAAGATAAGCAAAATGAGAAGACAGAAAAACACACAGCAGATGAAGGAACAGGGTCAAAACACACCAGATTTAACAAATGAAGAGGAAATAGGTAGTCTACCTGAAAAATAATTCAGAATAATGATAGTAAGGATGATCCAAAATCTTGGAAATAGAATAGACAAAATGCAAGAAACATTTAACAAGGACGTAGAAGAACTAAAGAGGAACCAAGCAATGATGAAAAACACAATAAATGAAATTAAAAATACTCTAGATGGGATCAATAGCAGAATAACTGAGGCAGAAGAAAGGATAAGTGACCTGGAAGATAAAATGGTGGAAATAACTACTACAGAGCAGGATAAAGAAAAAAGAATGAAAAGAACTGAGGAAAGTCTCAGAGACCTCTGGGACAACATTAAACGCACCAACATTCGAATTATAGGGGTCCCAGAAGAAGAAGAGAAAAAGAAAGGGAGTGAGAAAATATTTGAAGAGATTATAGTTGAAAACTTCCCTAATATGGGAAAGGAAATAGTTAATCAAGTCCTGGAAGCACAGAGAGTCCCATACAGGATAAACCCAAGGAGAAACACGCCAAGACACATATTAATCAAACTGTCAAAAATTAAATATAAGGAAAACATATTAAAGGCAGCAAGGGAAAAACAACAAATAACACACAAGGGAATCCCCATAAGGTTAACATCTGATCTGTCAGCAGAAACTCTGCAAGCCAGAAGGGAGTGGCAGGATATACTTAAAGTGATGAAGGAGAAAAACCTACAACCAAGATTACTCTACCCAGCAAGGATCTCATTCAGATGTGATGGAGAAATTAAAACCTTTACAGACAAGCAAAAGCTGAGAGAGTTCAGCACCACCAAACCAGCTTTACAACAAATGCTAAAGGAACTTCTCTAGGCAAGAAACACAAGAGAAGGAAAACACCTACAATAACAAACCCAAAACATTTAAGAAAATGGGAATAGGAACATACATATCGATAATTACCTTGAATGTAAATGGATTAAATGCTCCCACCAAAAGACACAGGCTGGCTGAATGGATACAAAAACAAGACCCATATATATGCTGTCTACAAGAGACCCACTTCAGACCTAGAGACACATACAGACTGAAAGTGAGGGGATGGAAAAAGATATTCCATGCAAATGGAAATCAAAAGAAAGCTGGAGTAGCAATTCTCATACCAGACAAAATAGACTTTAAAATAAAGACTATTACAAGAGACAAAGAAGGACACTATATAATGATCAAGGGATCAATCCAAGAGGAAGGTATAACAATTGTAAATATTTATGCACCCAACATAGGAGCACCTCAATACATAAGGCAAATACTAACAGCCATAAAAGGGGAAATCGACAGCAACACAATCATAGTAGGGGACTTTAACACCCCACTTTCACCAATGGACAGATCATCCAAAATGAAAATAAATAAGGAAACACAGGGCTTCCCTGGTGGCGCAGTGGTTGAGAATCTGCCTGCCAATGCAGGGGACACGGGTTCGAGCCCTGGTCTGGGAAGATCCCACATGCCGCGGAGCAACTCAGCCCGTGAGCCACAACTACTGAGCCTGCGCGTCTGGAGCCTGTGCTCGGCAACGAGAGGCCGCGATGGTGAGAGGCCCGCGCACCGCGATGAAGAGTGGCCCCCGCACCGCGATGAAGAGTGGCCCCCGCTTGCCACAACTAGAGAAAGCCCTCGCACAGAAACGAAGACCCAACACAGCCATACATACATACATAAACAAAAAGAATGTAAGCAGACAAGAATAGCATTAAAAATAATAATTAAAAAAAAAAAATTAAAAAAAAAAAAAAAAAAAAAAAAAATAAGGAAACACAAGCTTTAAATGATACATTAAACAAGATGGACTTAAGTGATATTTATAGGACATTCCACCCAAAAACAACAGAATACACATTTTTCTCAAGTGCTCATGGAACATTCTCCAGGATAGATCATATCTTGGGTCACAAATCAAGCCTTGGTAAATTTAAGAAAATTGAAATCGTATCAAGTATCTTTTCCGACCACAACGCTATGAGACTAGATATCAATTACAGGAAAAGATCTGTAAAAAATACAAACACATGGAGGCTACACAATACATTACTTAATAACGAAGTGATTACTGAAGAAATCAAAGGGGAAATCAAAAAATACCTAGAAACAAATGACAATGGAGATACGACGACCCAAAACCTATCGGACGCAGCAAAAGCAGTGCTAAGAGGGAAGTTTATAGCAATACAAGCCTACCTCAAGAAACAGGAAACATCTCGAATAAACAACCTAACCTTGCACCTAAAGCAATTAGAGAAAGAAGAACAAAAAAACCCCAAAGCCAGCAGAAGGAAAGAAATCATAAAGATCGTATCAGAAATAAATGAAAAAGAAATGAAGGAGACAATAGCGAAGATCAATAAAACTAAAAGCTGGTTCTTTGAGAAGATAAACAAAATTGATAAACCATTAGCCAGACTCATCAAGAGAAAAAGGGAGAAGACTCAAATCAATAGAATTAGAAATGAAAAAGGAGAAGTAACTACTCACACTGCAGAAATACAAACGATCATGAGAGATTACTACAAGCAACTCTATGCCAATAAAATGGACAACCTGGAAGAAATGGACAGATTCTTAGAAATGCACAACCTGCCGAGACTGAACCAGGAAGAAATAGAGAATATGAACAGACCAATCACAAGCACTGAAATTGAAACTGTGATTAAAAACCTTCCAACAAACAAAAGCCCAGGACCAGATGGCTTCACAGGTGAATTCTATCAAACATTTAGAGAAGAGCTAACACCTATCCTTCTCAAACTCTTCCAAAATATTGCAGAGGGAGGAACACTCCCCAACTCATTCTACGAGGCCACCATCACCCTGATACCAAAACCAGACAAAGATGTCACAAAGAAAGAAAACTACAGGCCAATATCACTGATGAACATAGATGCAAAAATCCTCAACAAAATACTCGCAAACAGAATCCAACAGCACATTAAAAGGATCATACACCGTGATCAAGTGGGGTTTATCCCAGGAATGCAAGGATTCTTCAATATACGCAAATCAATCAACGTGATACACCATATTAACAAATTGAAGGAGAAAAACCATATGATCATCTCAATAGATGCAGAGAAAGCTTTCGACAAAATTCAACACCCATTTATGATAAAAGCCCTGCAGAAAGTAGGCATAGAGGGAACTTTCCTCAACATAATAAAGGCCATATATGACAAACCCACAGCCAACATTGTCCTCAATGGTGAAAAACTGAAACCATTTCCACTAAGATCAGGAACAAGACAAGGTTGCCCACTCTCACCACTATTATTCAACATAGTTTTGGAAGTGTTAGCCACAGCAATCAGAGAAGACAAAGAAATAAAAGGAATCCAAATCGGAAAAGAAGAAGTAAAGCTGTCACTGTTTGCAGATGACATGATACTATACATAGAGAATCCTAAAGATGCTACCAGAAAACTCCTAGAGCTAATCAATGAATTTGGTAAAGTAGCAGGATACAAAATTAATGCACAGAAATCTCTTGCATTTCTATAAACTAATGACGAAAAATCTGAAAGGGAAATTAAGAAAACACTCCCATTTACCATTGCAACAAAAAGAATAAAATATCTAGGAATAAACCTACCTAGGGAGACAAAAGACCTGTATGCAGAAAACTATAAGACACTGATGAAAGAAATTAAAGATGATACAAATAGATGGAGAGATATACCATGTTCCTGGATTGGAAGAATCAAAATTGTGAAAATGACTCTACTACCCAAAGCAATCTACAGATTCAATGCAATCCCTATCAAACTACCACTGGCATTTTTCACAGAACTAGAAGAAAAAATTTCACAATTTGTATGGAAACACAAAAGACCCCGAATAGCCAAAGCGATCTTGAGAACGAAAAATGGAGCTGGAGGAATCAGGCTCCCTGACTTCAGACTATATTACAAAGCTTCAGTAATCAAGACAGTTTGGTACTGGCACAAAAACAGAAATATAGATCAATGGAACAGGATAGAAAGCCTAGAGATAAACCCACACACATATGGTCACCTTATCTTTGATAAAGGAGGCAAGCATATACAGTGGAGAAAGGACAGCCTCTTCAATAAGTGGTGCTGGGAAAATTGGACAGGTACATGTAAAAGTATGAAATTAGAACACTCCCTGACACCATGCACAAAAATAAACTCAAAATGGATTAAAGACCTAAGTGTAAGGGCAGACACTATCAAACTCTTAGAGGAAAACATAGGCAGAACACTCTATGACATACATCACAGCAAGATTCTTTTTGACCCAGCTCCCAGAGAAATGGAAATAAGAACACAAATAAACAAATGGGACCTAATGAAACTTAAAAGCTTTTGCACAGCAAAGGAAACCATAAACAAGACCAAAAGACAACCATCAGAATGGGAGAAAATATTTGCAAATGAAGCAACTGACAAAGGATTAATCTCCAAGATTTACAAGCAGCTCATGCAGCTCAATAACAAAAAAACAAACAACCAAATCCAAAAATGGGCAGAAGACCTAAATAGACATTTCTCCAAAGAAGATATACAGATGGCCTACAGACACATGAAAGAATGCTCAACATCATTAATCATTAGAGAAATGCAAATCAAAACTACAATGAGATATCATCTCACACCGGTCAGAATGGCCATCATCAAAAAATCTAGAAACAATAAATGCTGTAGAGGGTGTGGAGGAAAGGGAACTCTCTTGCACTGTTGGTGGGAATGTAAATTGATACAGCCACTATGGAGAACAGTATGGAGGTTCCTTAAAAAACTACAAATAGAACTACCATATGACCCAGCAATCCCAATACTGGGCATATACCCTGAGAAAACCATAGGTCAAAAAGAGTCATGTACCAAAATGTTCATTGCAGCTCTATTTACAATAGCCAGGACATGGAAGCAACCTAAATGTCCATCGACAGATGAATGGATAAAGAAGATGTGGCACATATATACAATGGAATATTACTCAGCCATAAAAAGAAATGAAATGGAGGTATTTGTAATGAGGTGGATGGAGTTAGAGTCTGTCATACAGAGTGAAGTGAGTCAGAAAGAGAAAAACAAATACAGTATGCTAACACATATATATGGAATCTAAGGGGAAAAAAAAAAAAAAAAGGCCATGAAGAACCTAGTGGCAAGACGGGAATAAAGACACAGACCTACTAGAGAATGGACTTGAGGATATGGGGAGGGGGTGGGGTGAGATGGGACAGGGTAAGAGAGTGTCATGGACATATATACACTACCAAATGTAAAATAGATAGCTAGTGGGAAGCAGCCGCATAGCACAGGGAGATCAGCTCGGTGCTTTGTGACCACCTAGAGGGGTGGGATGGGGAGGGTGGGAGGGAGGGAGATGCAAGAGGGAAGAGAAATGGGAACATATTGTATATGTATAACTGATTCACTTTGTTATAAAGCAGAAGCTAACACACCATTGTAAGGCAATTATACTTAAATAAAGATGTTTAAAAAAAAAAAAAGAGGGAAGAGAAATGGGAACATATTGTATATGTATAACTGATTCACTTTGTTATAAAGCAGAAGCTAACACACCATTGTAAGGCAATTATACTTCAATAAAGATGTTTTAAAAAAAAAGAAACCTATCACAAAACATTTAGTTCACAGTGAAATAGTAGAAGCACTCACATTTAAGTGAAGAATAAGACACCATTATTATTCAAACTTTTCTTGAGACCTTAACACAATAATATCAGAAAAATAAACAGAGGTTTAAATATTGGCACTAAAGGGGAAAAACATGTCTACATTTAAAATCTAAGACAATGAATTGAAAAATGACTGAACTTAGTAAGACAGAAGAGTAAGATGGCTAAACACAGAATCAACCTACAAAAATCAAGTTTTCCTATATGACTCAAATTAAAAAATTGGAAATGTAATTTTTAAAGCCTCACTCACAATATCAACAAAAACGATATCATACTAAAGAAAAAATGTAACAAAAAAGGAGTAAGTTCTGATTAAAGAAAACTGTTAATCTTTTTAGAAGTATATAGTATATAATTTGAATAATATAGAGAATGATTATGTTTCTGGATGGAAAGAAGGACAAAAACTCCCTCTTTCACCAAACTGTAGACAGGCTCCTCTGAGCCCTCTTTTTCACCCAGCCTCATCCTTGGGACCTGTCTTCGGCCTGCTTAGCCCAGTTTTAGAAGAATCTTGCAAAGTCAGTTTGGTGAGAATCTCCCCATATTTGATATCTTATCACTATTGCCTTCCTTCAGCAAGAATCCTGTTAAGTTGGTTTACAAGAACCGCCTTCCCCTTTATGTCTCTTCTTAATAATTTTTCATCCACTGACATCCCTCACTCTGCTTATTGGCTATAAATCTCCACTTGTCTTTGTTGTATTCGGAGTTGAACCTGATCTCTCTCCCCCATTGTGATAGTCTTGACACCTATTGCAATAGTCCTGAAGAAAGTCTTCATCACCATTTTAACAAGTGTCAAAATAATTTTTTCTTTAACAAGAGTCAATATTGTAAAGTCTCTTCAAGTTAATCTATAAATTCAATGCTATCCAATCAAAATCCTAGAGAATTTTTATGGAGCTTATCAACCTTATTCTCAAGATTTCATATACATATATAAAATTCTATAAGATGATTCAGTAAGATAACAAGGAGAGGTAAGTTGTCCTGGATATCTTAAGACTTTGTAAAACTTTTGTAATTAAAACAACAAAGTACTGCTGAAGGGCCAGACAAATAGATCAATACAAAACAATAGTTCAGAATTAGTCCCAAGAATATAAAAGTTTATAATCTAATGCAGATCGTATTTCAAACAGTGGGGGAAAAGATAGAATAAATATCTAAATGGTGTTGATTTGTTTGAAAATTTTAACAAATTATAACAAACATAGAATCAAATTACAGATGGATTAAAAATAAAATATAAACAATAGAAGTACACATTTATTAGAAAAAATCAGAATAACATTTGTATAACTTGGAATAGGTAAGTCTTCCTAAACAAAACCCAAACCCTGAAGCCATGAAGGAAAAGACTGAACACTATAAATTTAAACCATAACTTTAAAATATATGAAACAAAAAGCTCCATAAAAATTTTTAATAAACATTATTCTGGAAGAAAATTTTGCAATATGTATTACAAAGGATTAATCTTCACTATATATAAATATAGTTCCAGCAGAAGATAATCCAACTAAAATTTGAAAAAAGAAAATGAATAATTCACAGAAAAAATATAAATGACAATTTTTTTTAGAAAGCCAAATCATATTTGGAATCAGAATCAAAGTAATAGAAATGAATACAAGACAACGAAGCAATGCAGAAGACTGGGAGAGGTCATTTTTCACACGTAAGAACTCAGAGAGGTTATCTTCCATGTATTGTTTCATGAGAAGTTGCTTGGGGACTGATGGAAAAACAACAAATATGAAGATGTAGAATATATGAAATGGTGGGCTCATACCAAGAGTTCAAGGACAAAAAACCCAAAGCAAAGACAGAACAGTGGACCTAGAGAACAACTGCTCCCAACTAGAACAAGAATTGGGTGAGCTCCAGAAACACTGGTTTAAAAAAAAAAAAAAGAAGACTCAACTTTACCTCAATTAAAAAAAAAAAAAAAAAAGAGAAGAAGAATTAGGTGATATTAATAATGCATAGGTTGGAAGAGAAAAGCAGGTAGGTATTAAGGATTTGGTGAAGAGAAAATACACTTCTTTTAAGAAAGAAAGAAAAACAAAGGCTCTAGTAAAAACAATAAAAAACCTAAATAAGAAAATTGTAGTCTAAAAATGAAGCACATTAATGTGTGGTGTGGATTTTGAGCAACTGATGGAGCATGAGAAGTAGAATCCATTTTTTCTCAACACCAGGAACATTTCATTTTTGTGTGGTAGGTAGAATGACTCCTCAACAATGTCCATGCCCTAATCCTTGGAACCTGTGCACGTTACCTTACATAGCAAAAGGGACTTTGCAATGTGATTAAGATTATGGAATCTGAGATGGGCAGATTATCCTGGATTATCCAGGTAGGCCCAATCAGATCATATGAGTCCTTAATAACAGACAACTTTTATGGGCTATGGTCAGAAAGAAATGTGATGAGGGAAGAAGGACCAGAGAAATGCAATGTTACCTGCTTTGAAAATGGAGGAAGGCGCCACGAGCCAGGGAATGTAGGTGACCTTTAGTAGCTAGAAAAGGCAGGGAAACAGATTTTCTCCCCTAGAGCCTCCAGAAGAAACCAGCCTTGCTGATACCTTGATTTTAACCCAGTGAGACTCCTGGAGGATTTCTGACTCCCAAAACTATAGATGTGTGTTGTTTTAGTATGCCATTAAGCAACTGTGTTGTGTTGTGCTCAGCTTAGAGAAATTTGTTACAACAGCAGCTCTGCTCCTGGAGGTGCCGGCATCATGGTATTGACATGTGGCCCTGCAGGGAAAAGTATTTCATGCTCAAAGGAACAACTTTATTTTTGATTCTCAACCATTTCGAATCAACCTACATATAATGTAAAATAAGACTCGAGTATAGTTACAGAAGATAAACATTAATTATCCAAATGACAGAAATTAGAAGGCGAAAGGTGTAATGGATAGAAAAGTGCCCTTATCTTACATGATGGGAATTTGGGGACATCCCTGAAAGTTCATGGGACAAGAAAGGGAGATTTAAGTATATAATTTGAAGTTATACAAAGGTACCAGTAGAAGAGCTAAAGACAGTGTTGTTAACTATCAAAAATTAAGATGAAAAGGGAGAAAACACCATGGAGTGGCATAAGAGAACATCTAAAGTTGAAAAACCAGCAAGTAGCAATATAAATGTGATAGAGTCACAAAATTTATTTCACACTCCACTTAGGGTCGCCCCTTTATTTTATCCCTTCTTAATCTGATCTCCCGCCACCCCACCCCACTTCTAGCCCCTATTCTCTGGCTAAGGCAGGAAAGAGTTTTCATGTTATTCAATTTAAAACATAATCCAGTCTGATAAATCATGCAGTTCCTTCAGGAAATTCAGTCTGCCTGATTCTCTACCTGAGATACTGTAGCTGCAGGGAGGGAGTGGGAGGGCTTACCTTTGTGTCTTCATTGCATTGGAGGAAGGCAGTCCTGCCTCGTGCTGGACCTGGTGACTGGCCAGCATCTGTAGGTCTTTGGCATTGTGTGCCCTGAGTTTTTCAGTTCAGTTCATTCATGAATCTCCTCCACATGCCAGGCACAATGCTAGGCTTGAGTCTACATCATCTGCTCATTCCTGGAAGACACCCCAGTCTGCTCCGGCCCCATCAAGGTCCCCCTCCTCTCAGCTCACAGCATGTTTTGTCCACAGGAGATATTCAGCTGCCCCCCTGCAGTGATCCTCAGGCACATTAGAATCACATGGATGTACTGTCACCTATTGTAAGATGGCAACTGATATTTAGTTATTAACAATTAAAATACCAAAGATCCTTTTTGATTCAAGTAATCTCTTTGACAACGTCCTCTCAATTACTTGCAGTCTAACACACTTTAAGTGGGCAAAAGAGGAGACGTGACAGCTATGACCCCACAAACACCCAGGGGAGTGTGTCACACATGAGATCATCACCATCATGGGTGTCACGGTAGACATGTCCAGAGTTGCTGACATGCTTACTTGTTACCGCACCTATGCTATCACAGTACTCTTGTGTTACTCCTTACTTTCTTCATCTTGCCAGACAGCCTGTAAGTCCTGGCCGGTCAGGGCCAAGTCTTGAGTCTCTTTGGATCAATCTGGTAGCCCCTTCACAGAATGTATGTTGATTGATCGCCTGAATGTTGGCCTGAGAATACTCTGGACACATTAGCCCAATAAGACTATAAACTGGATGAGCTAACATAAGCTGTCAATTTTGGTACACAAGCACAAAAATTAGATTTTACAACTATTTTCCTATATCAGCAGCATCATAAGTGGAACAAGCATGGGCTTTAAAATAACATCTACCTGGAATAATATCTCAGCCCTACCGTTTCCTGGTTGTGTAGAATCGAGCAAGTTACTTGGCCTCACTGGTCCTGTCTCCTCACTTATAAAATGGAGATTTAAGAATGCAAATGAAATTAAACTATTAAAAAAGGAAAGCCTCTAAAGCATCTAACGCATTTCCTGGTTCACATTAGGTGTACAGTGGACGTACACTCTTTTCCCCCTTGTCCCTTTCCCTCAAGGAGCAGGGGGAGCTGATATACCAGGGACAAAGGAGAAGAGAAAAACCTCGGACATCAAAAAGGTGATTGCTGTCTGGTAACTAACTGAAAAGCAGTGTGGGTCCAGGAACTGGATTTTCTTTTTTGCCCCTGGCATCTGCCCTACTACACTTGGGCCAATTGTAAGTGACTGTGAGACTGTGAGATCAGCTCTTCCAGTCGGTCTACAAGCTTTGCTGGCCAGGCTCCCCAAGAAGACAAGTGCCGCTTTGTGCCTGTTCCTCCCATTTTTAGAAAGATGACTAATCTGCTCTCTGTCTGAGAGAGAAACTCCTTGTAAATTGTCATCCTTCCCCAGATCTATGACTGTGTTGCAGGAGCCTGCAAGGTTCACAGGTTCCTGGCACTTCCTGAGGTGGCATTACCATGGGATTAAACTCCTGACCTGGAGTGGCTTTCTCCTGTGCATCTAGACAGAAGAGAGTCTTCACACCTGGAAGGAACACCTAGGGAATACTGGGGAAATGAGAAAAGCTAAAATCCACTTTAGTTAACCCTCCTTTCCCCTGAAAAATCCCCTTTATATGAAACATTAGTCAAAGGTTGTTGTTTTGTCTGGGTCATGGGGAAAATCACGTTATTCTAGAAAGGAAAGGAAGTGGCATTTCTTGGCAGCCAATTTTGAATTCTGCATTTCAAATCATTCAAAGAGCTTCTGCAGCTGGTGGAAGATAGAAACTTATTTGAAGGGAGGAATGAGAAACTCATCAAAGAATTACAACTCCTTGGGGTAATTTTGATTATAAATAGGACAGATGCTATCTGTCTAGCATGGTTCCTTCATTCATTTATTTGTTCATTCAGAAATATTATTAGGCGTGTCTGTTGTGAGGCCCTGTGTTAAGTACTCATGACACAAAGATGATAAGACACAAAGATGGGAGACATATATGTGAACAAATACTTAAAATCACGTGAGACAGGTTCAATAAAAAATGCATAAGTAAAGCAGTGAGACCTGGAAGGAAGCACTGTGGAAAGGCAGAGGGGAAGGAGTCAGGGAACGTCTCACAGAGTAAGACCTGAGCTTTGCTTTAAGGATGAGTAGGTCTCCTGGGATATCAGAGGGGAAGGCCATTCCAGGCAAAGGGAAGAGCAGGTGTTAAACCACATCATGTACACAGGGCGCTGCAATTACTGTTCTGTAATACTGGCATCCCAGACAGCAATGGGAAAGTGATGGGACTTTCCTGGTGGCGCAGTGGTTAAGAATCCGCCTGCCAATGCAGGGGACATGGGTTTGATCCCTGGTCCAGGAGGATCCCACATGCCACGGAGCAACTAAGCCCGTGCGCCACAACTGCTGAGCCTGCATGCCACAACTACTGAATCCCAAGCACCTAGAGCCCGTGCTCCGCAACAAGAGAAGCCACCGCAATGAGAAGCCCATGCACCTCAACGAAGAGCAGCCCCTGCTCGCCACAATTAGAGAAAGCCCTCACGCAGCAATGAAGACCCAATGCAGCCAATAAAATAAATAAATTTATTTTTAAAAAGTGGGAAAGTGCTAAGAAACGAGGTTGGAGAGGTAATGCAGGCTGCCATCATGAGAGGCATGGAAGGCCATATTGAGAACTTTGGACCTTATCCTGTGGGTTCCTGAAAACCACTGAAGGATGTTAAGTAGAAGAGAAGGATGATGTGCCCTATGATGCATTTTAGAGCTTAGGCTGGAATCAGGTAAGGATGAAGAATAGATCCTAAGGGATGAGTATAAAGAGTGTTACAATAATCCAGTAAAGGGGGCAATCAAGGTCCCCCATAAAGTGCAAAGGAGGGGATGAATTGTGGCACTTGGTGACCATTGGATCAGAAAGTAAAGGACCCCCATGTTTCAGGCTTGAGAAGCAGATTTGTGCAGGGAGATCACAAGTGGGTGTGGCCATGGGGAATGTAATCAGAGATGTTCTCAGCTCATCAGAGAGGTCTAGATGGACTCATAGGTTTGGGAGTCATCCAGCACAGCTTGGGGGTGGTTGAATCCTTAGGCATAATGTGATTGTTTCAGGGGTAATGTGCAGGGCAGAAGTTACAGATGGATAGCTCAAGGCCAAGTATACCAGTAGATGTTTTTGGTTTGGTTTGTGTAATACTTTTAAATAGATAAATTTATTAGCAACATTTAAACGTTGGGGGATATAACAAAGAAAGGAAATCTAAACTTCTGGCTTTTTTTAAAAATCAGAAGATCTGGCAACACTGGGACCACATTCTCACATAGCAAAAAATGGCCATAGTGGATCAGCCGCTGCCCATTTAAAAGGGGCATCCAGTTCACCACTGTCTCTCTGTCCTGATTCACTTACTTATATGGCCTGTTGGGCCCCAAGAAAGCCTGAGTTTGCAAAGAGAGGGCTAGACAACAGCAACAACAAAGGGCCCTGCAGCAGCAGAATGATGCCCTCCCCCAAAGACATCCACATCCAAATCCCTGGAAGGTTGCGCACCAGCAGACCTTAAAATAGGGAGAATATTACTGACTACTCAAGTGGGCCCAATATAATCACAAAAATCTTTAAAAGTGGAAGCAGGAGCCAGAAGAGGTCAGAGTGATGCAGTGTGAGAAGGACCCAGCCTCATGCCGCTGGCTTTGAAGATGCAGGAAGGGAAGAGCCCCTAAAAGTGGAAGAGGAAGGAAGGAGGAGAGTCAGAGAAAGAGATGTGACTACAGACACATGGTCAGAGCAATGAAATGTGAGAAAGACTCCACCAGCCATTACTGGCTTCGAAGACAGAGAAGGGCCACGAGCCGCTAGAATCTGGAAAAGGCAAGGAAATGGATCCTTCCCTAGAGTCTCCAGAAAGAAATGCAGCCCTGCTGAGACCCACATTGGACTTCTAACCTACAGAACTGTAAAATAATAAATTTGTGTTATTTCAAGACACTAAGTTTGAGGTTTCGACAGTCATAGAAAACTAAGAAGTGGCTGATAGAAAAGAAGTAGCAGGCAAAGAGGCTGAGAAAAAGGGATAGGAGAGAACCAGAGGGAGTGCAGTTAGAGAATCAAGAAATGGCCCATTTTCAAGAAGGAGATACCATCAAATGACACCGAGATGTCAAGTCCAGTTCTGAAGGCAAAGGGTAAAATAGATACATGATGTCCAAACTTAGGGGCACATCAGAATCACTCAGGGGCATTGTTAGAAATCCTAGTTCCTAGGGTCCACCCCAGGCCACTGGTCTAGACTCTGATGTTAGGCCAAGTTTAGTCATCACAGAATGAGATGAGCTGGTGTTTTACCAGATTAAGTGAGTATTTCATACTTGTTGACTTAATTCTTACTCTTAAGGCTCCATGTGGCCTTTAACAGAAGGAAACCTGTTTGAAATTTAATGTTACATTTTATTAAAGCTATTTATCTGCATGATTTTTGTCCCTATGTGGATAATAAACTCCTTGCAGGCGGTAGATGATTGCCAAGTGTTTGCTAAATGGATAAATGAAAGAGATGGAGCCACTGTAGGACTCTGTTGTCTTCCAAAGCTAGCAGGATGAACAGAGGGCATTTACCTCTAAAGCCTCTATAAATTATTCATTTGTGCACGTTCACTTGTTATATGGATGAAGTCATAATTTTCAACTTAGATGCCTAGAATCCTCCACTATTGTTAGGTCATCAGAACAAGCCAGGATTAACCTTCATAGGGGTCCCTGGATCAGTATGACAAGGCACTTTCTTTCATTGTCTCTTTCCTGAAATGGCCTTTGGTAATAGTACAATAACCCAAATAAAAAGAAATCTATCCCTAACCTAATCCTAGAGGTGGCACAAATATTCCCAGTTCAACACCTAAAGGGCCGACCTAGAAGACTGGCCTCTGAAAATGATTGGGCCGAGAGTGCCAGCCATGGGGGATGGCTGAGCCACAATGACCAGCCTCCACTTGGTGTAAGTCCAAAGGTCAAAATGTGACATCAGCGTAGGCCCCGGACACCCTGGATGACAGAGGCCTGACCTACTTTGACACTGGGGCAAAATACAAAGGCCAAGGAGAAAGAGCTTGTGCTGCAGCAGTTCCAATGCAAGAATAGAATTCCAGATGCTCTGCTAAAGGAAGGCTAGAATTCAAGCATAACTTTCAGGCAAAGGGAAGAGCCGTGAGCTGAGATTCAGTGGGTGGGGGCTGGGATTCTGAGGGACATCCTGCCTCCTAGGAAGAAGGGGGATCAGTCAGCTGTGCAGACAGTAGTGAGTTGCTGGTGGAGAGTCTGACTACGTGCTTTCATGTCACTGATGAGTGTGACATCGTTGAAATAGTTGGGACAGAAGCCAGGTTGCAGTGAGCTAAGAATATGTTTTTGAAAAGCTCAGATGAGATGGAAAAGTAGGTCAGGGTGCTAGAAAGAAATGCCATAAGGAAGGAAGATTTTTGTTCTGTTGTTATGTGCTTGGCTCTATTTTTAGGATTAAGGGGACTTGAACATATACAATGTCTGAGGAAGGGAGAGGCTTAAAACACAGGAAGGAAAATGATAAAGGAACAAAGATGGATGAGAGGTAAAGAAATGGGACCATCAACACTAGTTACAGGTAGTGTTAATAGATATTTATTGAGCACTTACTATGTGCCAGGCACTGTCGTAAGTGCTAGAGTGAACACAGACACAGATATAGTCCTTTCCTAGTGACATTAGGGTTTAGAAGAAAGGGTGTTTTCTTTCAGGCCTCTTTAGTTGGAAGTGCCAGTAACCCAACCTGCTTAAGAGAAAAAGAGAACTGACTAATTTATGTAACTGAAAAAAATCCAGGAATGGCTGCCTCCAAAGACTCAACAAAATGTTGCCGAGCATCTCTCTCCCTCTCCCTCTCTCTCCCTCCCAGTTCCAATTTTCTCAAGCAGTCTGGACCCATGTAGTAGCAAATATGGTGCCCTCATCTCCATCATTACGTGGCTCATGAGGCCAATGGTTTCAGTAAAATAAACTACATCTCAATGGCTCTGCCAAGAGTCTCTGGACTGACTCTGACGGGCTCAGGTTTCAGTTATGTGCTCATTCTGACCTATTTCTGTGGCCAGAAAGTTGGTGTGTTTTGATTGGCCCAAAACTGGTCACATGTCCTCTCTGGAGCAGGAGTTGGGGTAGGGTCAACGCCAACTCAACCACATGGATTAAGAAAGGAAAAGGATCATTCCAAAAAGGCAATTGGGCTTCTTAGACAGAAGAAGGGACGTGGTTGAGGCAAAAAGAACAAGAGTTCACTACAGAAGGAGTGTCCTTAAATAGAAGAAAAGGCCTCCCATCTCTTCAGGCTGGAGGGGAAGAGGGAAGGATTGCTGCCAGGTGGACAACTTTGAAGATACAGGGTGAGAATGGGAAGGTCGGTACCTAGCACACTGGTTTACCTGGAGAAGTGGAGGCCAGGGCATGTTCAGAGAGGGTGGGGGTAGAGGTAAGTTAGGAGACTTGTAGACAAGGGTTAAGGTTTGGAAGAGCAGCTGAGGGAAACAGGAGAAGGAGCTGGCCCGTGACAAAAGGATCGCTAATGGTTAGCAGATTTTGAAAACCATGAATTTGTCATGGCCCTAATCTGCACAGTTACACGATTTTCTCCACAGGCTCAGCCCTGAGTAATGATAGCCGTGGTCATCTGTGGAGAAATGCACAGCGAGGAGCCCAATCTTCCTACCCATTCTGGGACAATTTGGCCATCAGGCAGACACCCAGGAGCTGTAGTCATACCAGGGCTCCTAAGCCCCCCGGGAGAAGTGGTGAAGAAGGACAGAGGATGGGCCTGTAGGACACTGACTCTTGGTGCTACAACCTTCCCACACCTCAGGAAACCAGCCACCAAGGACAGGGAACTCACTAGGTGGCATGAGAATACCCAGTACTTAGACCCTGGCTCCTTGGAGATGAAGAATGTGCAGCCTGCTCCTCTGGCTGGTACCTGGCAAACACTTCCCAGCCCCACCCCTGGTACTCTTCTCTACCTCTAAGCTGTTGAAGAATTAACTTTTTAAGCTCCCCCCGAATAGCAGGCACTTTTAGTTTGATAGCCCATTTAACCCTCTCATCATACTGATAAGATAGATATTATCACTCTAATTTTACAGAAGAGTATATTGAAGCTCAAGATGCTGATAAACTTGCCCAAGGTGAAACAACTGGCAGCTCTCTCCTAGCACAGCCGGGAGAGGGTCTGGGGTGTGGAAAGGCCATGTCTTTTTCAGTCACATGACTTCCTGTTTTCCATCACTGGGTATCCAAGAACACTGCTTCCTCCACTGGGACCCAAAGATTCCTAGAGGTCCTCAAATGTATTCTCAGGATCTGTGAGAATGTTTTCTGTCTTTAAAGAGCCTGTACTTTGCTTGAGTTTCAGAGACTTTGGCCTGGAGAACTGTGCTCGCTTGTGGGGAGGTACTTCTGAGTCCTGAGCGGGTTGGGCAGGAGCTTGAGGGGCAAGTACTAAGCTTGTCCTGGTGTGGGTCGCAAAACACCGGGGCCACCCTGGCTGACCACAGCAGTGTCTTTGCCAGGGATGTGTTAGAGAGGATGGCTGTGGCTTCCCAGCAAGTCAGGTGGAGGCATGCAAGCTGCCAAATGGAAAATGTCAAGGACAATAATGCTTACAGCAGAAAAATACTTGACTGACCTTCAGGGGGCAAGGTGCTCAGTTTTAACACTCAAGGAGGCCCAGACTGTACTCAGGGCAAGTGTCACCCACTCCCATGCTTGTTCCCAGGACTAGGGGGACTTGGAAAAAGGACAGTTCAAAGGTTAGCACTGCATAGAACATTACATTTAAAAAGCACTTCCACTTAAAAAAAAAATCTTTTACTCCTTCCAAAAGCCCCTCCAAGGAGGTGCTATTAAGCCCATCTTATAGGGGAAGAAAGAGAAGTCAGTATGGCAGGTCACACAGCAAGATAGTAGTGGGGCAGAAATCAGTCCCAGGACCTTCCAAATCCAGGTCGGTTCCACTGAGCCCACTTGAAGCACCTTTCCCGGCAGTGCCAGAAGAGATCAGCATGGAGGTCAGTTGCTGTCTCGAGTTATCTAGTTAATATACTTTCATATCAATGTGCCATTTTCTCTTCCTGTAAACAGTCAGTGAATCAACAGATGTTTTACAAAGGAATATTCTTTGGTGGAAAGTTGTAAAATGGGACAAAGGTCTTTAATACTTCACGTTCAGTTGATGAGAAGTTTTCTCTGACTACCCACCAAGTGAGGTCCTCCCTTAAATAAAGTCAAATATGCCATTTGCTTTCATTGCCATGGTGAGCACAGGTAAGGCATATGGATTTTGGCTTTGGTAATACAAAGGAAGAAATGGGACTTTGGAAAGCACTATGTGTTAAACAGTGAATGCCCTTCATTTGGTCCTTCTCACCATGCTTTGTTTTCTGGACTATGCCCCTCAGAACCGTCCATACCTGTCTAAAGCAGAGGCGTTGAACTGGCAGTACTCAGGCCAGAGCCACCTGGCTGATGGGATTTGACCTCCATAGTTTTTTCACAGTATTTTAAAAAATGTTTATCTGGTAACTACTATTTAACATTTGGTGAAGACCATTAAAAAAAATCAGATTTCTGACCCAACTCAAAAACCAACAAGCTGATTAGAAAATGGACAAAAGACTTGAATAGACATTTCTCCAAAGATATACAAACGGTCAATAAGCACATGAAAAGATGAACAATATAACTAATCATGAGGGGAATGCAAATCAAAACCACAGTGAGATACCACTTTACAACCATTAGGATGGCTATTACCATTAAGAAAGAAAAAAAGAAGGAAGAAAGAAAGGGAGAGAGGGAGGTAGGGAGGGAGGAAGGAAGGAAGATAACAAGTATTTGTAGGATGTGAAGAAATTGAACCCTTGTGCATTGCTGGGGGGAATGTAAAATGGGATAGCCATTGAGGAAAATAGCATAGCAATTCCTCAAAAAAAAATTAAAATAAAATTACCATACAATCCAGCAATTCCAATTCTGGGTATATACTGAAGAAAACTGAAAACAAAGACTTGAACAGATATTTGTACACCCATGTTCATAGAGTTTTATTTACAACAGTTAAAAGGCAGATGCAACCCAAATGTCCAATGAGGGATGAATGGTTTAATGAAATATGGTATATTTATGCTATGATAGTATTCAGCCTTTAAAAGGAAGGAAATTCTGACACATGCTACAACATGGATGAAACTTGAAGACATTATATTAAGAGAAATAAGCCAGTCACAAAATGACAAATACGTTATGACTCCACCCATATGAGTTATCTATAGCAGTGAATTCACAGAGGCAGAAAGTAGAATGGTGGTTGCCAGGGTCTGGGGGTGGGAGGAATGAGGAGTTAGTGTTTAATGGGTATGGAGTTTCCATTTGGGAAGATGAAAAATTTCTAAAGATGTACGGTGGTGACGATTGCACAATAATGTGAATGTACTTAATGCCACTGAACTTAAATGGTTACAGTGGTACCTACCTTTTATGTTATACATACTTTACCACAATAATAACATTTTTTCCTGAAAAAAAATAGAATAAGAATAGGCAGTGATATTGGGCCCACATCCTCTCGGTCAGCATATTCGTGACAATAAAGGAAGCATCTGAACAGGGGCTCATGTGAGCCCACATCCAAACAGTAGATTACTATGCCAGCCAAGAAACCTACAGTGAAATTTCAAAAGGATTAAGATTAAAAGGACCGATGCAGTCAAAGAGGATATAAATGACAAACCCTGGGGACTCCAGGTGTTATTTCTGGGAATGTGAGTTTCTTTCTCAAGGCTCACAGGATTGGTGACTGCCCAGGTAAGCATTCATTGTCTGGATCACATTGTACTGTCAGATCTCTGTATCCACAGGTTCCACATCCACAAATTCAACCATGGAAACAATACGTATTTTTTTAATTCCAGAAAGTTTCAGAAGGTGAAACTTGAATTTGCAACACTCTAGCAACTATTTACATAGCATTTACAGAGGCATTGGTGGTATCGTGGTTAGCGTAACTGCCTTCCATAGCATTTATATTGTATTTACAACTACTTACACAGCATTTGCATTGTATTAGGTATTATAAGTAATTTAGAGTTGATTTAAAGTATACAAGAGGATTGTGTAGGCTATATGCAAATACTATGCTACTTTATATAAGGCATTTGAGTATCCTCAGATTTTGGCATCTGCAGGGGGTCTTAGAACCAATCCCTCACAGATACCAGGGACCACTGTATATATATAGGTCTCATCTCAGGCAGGACCCCATCATATTTTCTGAGCAGGGAAGACTCTTCTGCATGTGAGTGTTCTTCCTGGGCCTGGTTGGTCAGGTGGAAGACCACTTATAGCACACAGTATGTCTCAGCTGGGACCCAGGTAGCCTGGAGATTTACAAATCCCTCCAGCCAGGGCAAAAAACCCAGGAACACCATTTTCAGTTCCACATGTAAGAATCTTGGAAATCACCATGCAGTGCTAACAAGTAAAAAGCTGAACAGACTGAAAAACAAGCATTGCTTCTTGGATTCATAAGAGAGCTCCCTTTACACAGGGCAAACCACTGCCCCTAATATTGGAGAGACAGACAGGCAAATGCAGGGAGTCACAGCTTACCTGAGCAGAGATTCTTGAGCAGAAACTACTGTGGGAACCAGTGCCAGGGTAGGAAAACCTGAACTGTAATTAATCAATTAAAGAAGGCTCAATGTGGACAAGTCTAAGAGTTAAAAACTACAGGGGACCCAGTCTTAGGGAGAGTCCCAAACTTTTGTGAGTTTTACCTCCAAGAACTTGACCAGTTTCTCACAGCAAATATCTAAGAAAAATCCCCTCAGGCTTCCAGCAGGGGAGGGGGAAAAGGAACCATTTTGAAATAGGTCAGAGCATCAACACACAGCTGTTCTTAATAAGGCCTGCCCCCAGGGGAAACTAGTTAACCAGAGGTAATCTGCTGAGGTATTATCAGAGCCTAACTGGCCTGGAAGGGAAATACCCAACTCCATCCCATCCTGTCCCACCTAAGCGGGGAGAAAAATACATGTGAATTTCAAAGTCCAGAGGCATAGGCTCACCAAGAGACTGAGTCCTAAAAACAGGACTATAAAACTCTCCATCTCTTCCCACACCTCACTGCCACATTACTTAAGGCCTATATACAGAAGTTTCTTTTACCAGGTACCTCATGTCCAGTTACCAAGAAAAAATTACAAGGTATACTACATAGAAGAAAAAAAAAACCCTCACGTTTTTTAAGAGACAGATCACACATCAGAACCAGACATGTGTCCCAGAAGTTGAATAATGTCTTAGGGCTCCCCAAAATACTGAGCTGCTTTATTTACCTAACAAATATCAAAAGAAATTAGGATGGAACCTGTTTTCCTGCTAACATTGCTGGTGTTGGAATTATCACACCAGGAATTTAAAACAACTATGATTAATATGCTAAGGGATCTAGTGGATAAAGTAGACAGCATGCAAGAACAAATGGGCAATGTAAACAGAGATGGAAACCCTTAGAAAAAAACCAAAATGAAAAGCTTGAGGTCAAAAACAGTAAAACAGAAATGGAGAATGCCTTTGATGGGCTTGTTAGTAGATTGGATACAGCTGAATAAAGAATCTCTGTGCTTGATACAGCAATAGAAACTTCCAAAAGTTAAAAAGAACAAATAAAAAAAAAACAGAAGTGAATATCCAAGGACTGTGGGACAACTACAGAAGGGGTAACATATGTGCAATAGTAATACCAGAAGAAGAAACTAAGAAAGAAACAGAAGAACTAATTGGAACAATAATTACTAAGAATTTCCCAAGTTAATGTCAGACACCAAACCACATATCCAGGAAACTCAGAGAACACCAAGCAGGATAAATGAAAACAAAAACAAAAACTAAAATAAAAACAAACAAAAAAAACCCCTCCACCTAGGCATATCATTTTCAAACAACAGAAAATCAAAGAAATAATCCTGAAAGAAGCTGGGGGTGGGGAGGGGTGGGGGGAAAAACTTACTTATAGAGAAACAAAGATTAGAATTATATTCAACTTCTCAGAAATCATGAAAGAAAAAGAGAGTGGGATGAAATAGTGAAGATGTTGAAAGAAAAAACCTACCACATTAGAATTCTGTACCCTGCAAAATTGTCCTTCAAAACTGAAGCAGGAATAAAGATTTTCTCAGGCAAACAAAAATTGAAGGAATGTGTTGCTAGTAGACCTGCCTTGCAAGAAATGTTAAAAAAAAGTTCTTTAGAGAGAAGAAAAATGATATGGGTCAGGAACTCGGATCTACATAAAGAAAGGAAGTGCATCAAAGAAGGAATAGTGAAGGTAAAATTTGTTTTGGTTTTTCTTAATTCTTTTGACAGATGTTTGTTCAAAATAACAAAAGCAATGATGTATGTGATTAGGTATGCTTATGTATATATCTTTATCTGTGCGTGTGTGTATATATATGCTTATGTATGTTTATATATAAGTAAAATGAACAACAGAAATGACACAAGAAAAGGGAGGGAGAAATCAGGATTATTTTGTTATTATAAGGTACTTGCACAACCCAGGAATTAATATAGACCCAGACTTTACACCATTTGTGAGAATTAACTAAAAATACATCATAGACTTAAATGTAAAACGCAAAGCTATAAAACTCCTAGAAGATATCACAGAAGAAAATCTAGATGACCTTGGGTAAAGTGATGACTTTTAGATACAAATCAAAAGCATCATCCATGAAAGAAATAATTAGTAAGCTGGACTTCATTAAAATTAAAACCTTTGTTCTGCAAAAGACAATGTCAAGAGGGGGCAGAGTCAACATGGCGTACTAGGAGGACATGGAATTTGCATCTCCTCACAACTAGGGTACCTACCAGGCACCTGTGGGGGGCCACGGACACCTAAGGGGACGGGAGGAACCCCCAGCAACCGGCTTGCAGGATCTTAGTTCCCAGGCTAGAGGTCAGGCCCGAGCTCCTGTGGTGGGAGCTCTGAGTCCAAACCGCTGGACTAACAGAGAACCTCAGACCCCAGGGAATATCAATCAGAGTGAGGCCTCCTGGAGGTCCTCATCTCAGCACCAAGACCCACCTCTATCCAACGGCCTGCAACTCCAGTGATGGACGTCTCAGGCCAAACAACAAGTAAGACAGGAATACAACACCACCCAGCAAAAAAAAAAAAAAAAAAAGAAACGACAAAAAAATTTGTTACAGACAAAGGAGCAATGTCAAAACCTACAAGACCAAATAAATGAAAAATGAAACAAGCAACCTACCTGAAAAAGAATTCAGAGTAATGATACTAAGATGATCCAAAATCTCGGGAACAGAATGGAGAAAACACGAGAAACTTTAACAAGGATCTAGAAGAACTAAAGAGCAAACAAACAGTGATGAATAACACAATTACTGAAATTAAAAATATTCTAAAAGGAATAAATAACAGAATAACTGAGGAAGAAGAACGGATAGGTGAGCTGGAAGATAAAATGGTGGAAATAACTACCAGAAAGCAGAATAAAGAACAAAGAATGAAAAGAATTGAGGACAGTCTCAGAGACCTCTGGGACAACATTAAATGCACCAACATTCAAATTATAGAGGTCCCAGAAAAGGAAGAGAAAGAGAAAGGGTCTGACAAAATATTTGAAGAGATTATAGTCAAAAACTTCCCTAATATGGGAAAGGAAAAAGTCAGTCAAGACCAGGAAGCACAAAGAGTACCATACAGGATAAACCCAAAGAGAAACATGCCGAGACACATATTAGTCAAACTATCAACAATTAAATACAAAGAAAAAATATTAAAAGCAGCAAAGGAAGAGCAACACTTAACATACAAGGGAATCCCCATAAGGTTAACAGTTGATCTTTCAGCAGAAACTCTGTAAGCCAGAAGGGAGTGGCAGGACATATTTAAAGTGATGAAAGGGAAAAACCTAGAACCAAGATTACTCTAACCAGCAAGGATGTCATTCAGATTTGACAGAGAAATTAAAACCTTTATAGATAAGCAAAAGTTAAGAGAATTCAGCACCACCAAACCAGCTTACAACAAATGCTAAAGGAACTTCTCTAGGCAGGAAACACAAGAGAAGGAAAAGACCTGCATAACAAACCCAAAATGATTAAGAAAATGGTAATAGGAACATACATATGGATAATTACCTTAAATGTAAATGGATTAAATGCTCCAACCAAAAGACATAGACTGGCTGAATGGGTACAAAAACAAGACCCATATATATGCTGTCTATAAGAGACCCACTTCAGACCTAGGGACACATAAAAACTGAAAGTGAGGGGATGGAAAAAGATATTCCATGCAAATGGAAATCAAAAGAAAGCTGGAGTAGCAATTCTCTTATCAGACAAAATAGACTTTAAAATAAAGACTATTACAAGAGACAAACAAGGACACTACATAAGGATCAAGTGATCAATCCAAGAGGAAGATATAACAATTATAAATATTTATGCACCCAACATAGGAGCACCTCAATACATAAGGCAAATGCTAACAGCCAAATAAGGGGAAATCGACAGTAACACAATAATAGTAGGGCACTTTAACACCCCACTTTCACCAATGGACAGATCATCCAAAATGAAAATAAATAAGGAAACACAAGCTTTAAATGACACATTAAACAAGATGAACTTAATTAATATTTATAGGACATTCCATCCAAAAACAACAGAATACACTTTCTTCTCAAGTGCTCATGGAACATTCTCCAGGATAGATCATATCTTGGATCACAAATCAAGCTTTGGTAAATTTAAGAAAATAGAAATTATATCAAGTATCCTTTCTGAACACAACACTATGAGACTAGATATCAATTACAGGGAAAAAAATGTAAAAAATACAAACACATGGAGGCTAAACAATATGCTACTAAATAACCAAGAGATCACTGAAGAAATCAAAAAATACCTAGAAACAAATGACAAAGAAAAACACGATGACCCAAAACCTATGGGATTAAGCAAAAGCAGTTTGAAGAGGGAAGTTTATAGCAATACAATCCTACCTCAAGAAGCAAGAAACATCTCAAATAAACAACCTAACCTTACACTTAAAGCAATTAGAGAAAGAAGAACAAAAAAACACCAAAGTTAGCAGAAGGAAAGAAATCATAAAGATCAGATCAGAAATAAATGAAAAACAAATGAAAGAAACAATAGCAAAGATCAATAAAACTAAAAGCTGGTTCTTTGAGAAATACACAAAATTGATAAACCACTAGCCAGACTCACCAAGAAAAAAAGGGAGAAGACTCAAATCAACAGAATTAGAAATAAAAAAGAAGTAACAACTGACACTGCAGAAATACAAAGGATCATGAGAGATTACTACAAGCAACTATATGCCAATAAAATGGACAACCTGGAAGAAATGGACAAATTCTTAGAAAAGCACAACCTTCCAAGACTGAACCAGGAAGAAATAGAAAATATAAACAGACCAATCACAAGTACTGAAATTGAATCTGTGATTAAAACTCTTCCAACAAACAAAAGCCCAGGACCAGATGGCTTCACAGGCGAATTCTATCAAACATTTAGAGAAGAGCTAACACCTATCCTTCTCAAACTCTTCCAAAATATTGCAGAGGGAGGAACACTCCCAAACTCATTCTACGAGCCACCATCACCCTGATACCAAAACCAGACAAAGATGTCACAAAAAAGAAAACTACAGGCCAATATCACTGATGAACATAGATGCAAAAATCCTCAATAAAATACCAGCAAACAGAATCAAACAGCACATTAAAAGGATCATATACCATGACCAAATGGGGTTCATCCCAGGAATTCAAGGATTCTTCAATATATGCAAATCAAACAATGTGATACACCATATTAACAAACTGAAGGATTAAAACCATACGATCATCTCAATAGATGCAGAAAAAGCTTTTGACAAAATTCAACACCCATTTATGATAAAAACTCTCCAGAAAGTGGGCATAGAGGGAACCTACCTCAACATAATAAAGGCCATATATGAAAAACCCACAGCCAATATCGTTCTCAATAGTGAAAAACTGAAACCATTTCCTCTAAGATCAGGAACAAGACAAGGTTGCCCACTCTCACCACTACTATTCAACATAGTTTTGGAAGTTTTAGCCATGGCAATCAGAGAAGAAAAAGAAATAAAAGGAATCCAAATTGGAAAAGAAGAAGTAAAACTGTCACTGTTTGCAGAAGATATGATACTGTACATAGAGAATCCTAAAGATGCTACCAGTAAACTACTAGAGCTAATCAATGAATTTGGTAGAGTAGGAGGATACAAAATTAATGCACAGAAATCTCTTGCATTCCTATACACTAATGATGAAAAATCTGAAAGAGAAATGAAGGAAACAATCCCACTTACCACTGCAACAAAAAAGAATAAAATACCTAGGAATAAACCTACCTAAGGAGACAAAAGACCTGTATGCAGAAAACTATAAGACACTGATGAAAGAAATTAAAGATGATACAAACAGATGGAGAGATATACTATGTTCTTGGATGGGAAGAATCAATATTGTGAAAATGACTATACTACCCAAAGCAATCTACTGATTCAATGCAATCCCTATCAAACTACCAATGGCATTTTTCACAGAACTAGAACAAAAAAATTTCACAATTTGTATGGAAACACAAAAGACCCCAAGTAGCGAAAGCAATCTTGAGAAAGAAAAACGGAGCTGGAGGAATCAGGCTCCCTGACTTCAGACTATACTACAAAGCTACAGTAATGAAGACAGTACGGTACTGGCACAAAAACAGAAATATAGATCAATGGAACAGGATAGAAAGCTCAGAGATAAACCCACACACCTATGGTCACCTTATCTTTGATAAAGGAGGCAAGAGTATATAATGGAGAAAAGACAGCCTCATCAATAAGTGGTACTAGGAAAACTGGACAGCTACATGTAAAAGAATGCAATTAGAACACTCCCTAACACCATACACAAAAATAAACTCAAAATGGATTAAAGACCTAATAAGGCCAGACACTATCAAACTCTTAGAGGAAAACATAGGCAGAACACTCTATGACATAAATCACAGCAAGATCTTTTTTGACCCACCTCCTAGAGAAATGGAAATAAAAACAAAAATAAACAAATGGGACCTAATGAAACTTAAAACCTTTTGCACAGCAAAGGAAACCATAAAAAAGATGAAAAGACAACCCTCAGAATGGGAGAAAATATTTGCAAATGAAGCAACTGACAAAGGATTAATCTCCAAAATCTACAAGCAGCTCATGCAGCTCAGTATCAAAAAAACAAACAACCCAATCCAAAAATGGGCCGAAGACCTAAATGACATTTTTCCAAAGAAGATACACAGATTGCCAACAAACACATGAAAGGATGCTCAACATCACTAATCATTAGAGAAATGCAAATCAAAACTACAATGAGGTATCACCTCACACCAGTCAGAATGGCCATCATCAAAAAATCTAGAAACAATAAATGCTGGAGAGGGTATGGAGAAAAAGGAACCCTCTTGCACTGTTGGTGGGAATGTAAATTGGTATAGCCACTATGGAGAACAGTATGGAGGTTCCTTGAAAAACTAAAAATAGAACTACCATAAGACCCAGCAATCCCACTACTGGGCACATACTCTGAGAAAGCCATAATTCAAAAAGATTCATGGGGCTTCCCTGGTGGCGCAGTGGTTGAGAGTCTGCCTGCCGGTGCAGGGGACACGGGTTCGAGCCCTGGTCTGGGAGGATTCCACATGCCGCGGAGCAACTGGGCTCATGAGCCACAATTACTGAGCCTGCACGTCTGGAGCCTGTGCTCCGCAACGGGAGAGGCCGCGATGGTGAGAGGCCCATGCACCACGATGAAGAGTGGCCCCCGCTTGCCACAACTAGAGAGGGCCCTCGCGCAGAAGCGAAGACCCAACACAGCCATAAGTAAATAAATTAAAAAAAAAAAAAAGATTCATGCACCACAATGTTCGTTGCAGCTCTATTTACAATAGCCACGACATGGAAGCAACCTAAGTGTCCATCGATGGTTGAATGGATAAAGATGTGGCACATATATACAATGGAATATTACTCAGCCATAAAAAGAAATGAAATTGAGTTATTTGTAGTGAGGTGGATGGACCTAGAGTCTGTCATACAGAGTGAAGTAAGTCAGAAAGAGAAAAACAAATACCGTATGCTAACACATATATATGGAATCTAAAAAAAAAAAATGGTTCTGATGAACCTAGGGGCAGGACAGGAAATAAAGACATAGACGAAGAGAATGGACTTGAGGACATGGGGAGGGGGAATGGTTAGCTGGGACGAAGTGAAAGAGTAGCATTGACATATGTACACTACCAAATGTAAAATAGATAGCTAGTGGGAAGCAGCTACATAGCAGAGGGAGATCAGGTCAGTGCTTTGTGACCACCTAGAGGGGTGGGATAAGGAGGGTGGGAGGGAGACGCAAGAGGGAGGGGATATGGGGATATACGTATGCATATAGCTGATTCACTTTGTTATACAGCAGAAAATAACTCAATACTGTGAAGCAATTATACTCCAATAAAGATGTTTAAAAACAAAACAACAAAAAAAGACAATGTCAAGAGAATGAGAAGACAACCCAGAGACTGGGAGCATGTCTTGCAAAAGACACATCTGATAAAGTATGTTATCCAAAATATACAAAGAACTCTTAAAACCCAACAATAAGGAAATGAACAAACCAATAAAAAATGGGCCAAAGACCTAACGAGACTCACCAAATAAGATATACAGATGGCAAATAAACATATGAAGTCTTTGTCACGTCTACTGCAAGAATGAAGACCATTCTCAGCAATCAGGCTGTCCACATTCTAGAAAATATTGTCTTTACTCTGAAAGAACACACAGTTATTATGAAGGGCCCCAGAGGAATCCTGCAGAAGGATTTCAGTCACATCAAAGTAGAACTGTTTCCTTGGAAAGAAAAGAAGAGGCTCCAGGCTGACAAATGTTGGGGAAATAGAAAGGGACTGGTACCTCTAGCACTATCTGTAGTCACGTACAGTGCATGACCAAGAGTGTCACCCTGGGCTTTCATCACAAGATGAGGCTGTGTATGCTCACTTCCCCGTCAATGCCGTTATTCAGGAGAATGAGTCTCTTGTTGAAATCCAAAATTTCTTGGGTGAAAAATAGATCCACACAGTTTGGATGAGGCCAGGAGTTGCTTGCTCCGTATCTCAAGCCCAGAAAGATGCGTTAATTCTTGAAGGAAACAGCAGTGAACTTAAAACAAATTTAGCTGCTTTGTTTCAGCAAGCCACAACAGTTAAAAACAAGGGTATCAGAAAATTTCTGGGTAGTATCTATGTCTCTGAAAAAGGAACAGCTCAGCAGGCTGCTGAATAAGTTTTAAGATGTCCAGCAATTGTGCACCCTGGTATTTACCCAAAGAAACTGAAAACTTATGTCCACACAAAAACCTGCATATGGATGTTTACGGCAGCTTTTCTCGTAACTGTCCAAACTTGGAAACAACCAAGATGTTGTTTCGGTAGGTGAATGGATAAATAAACTGAAGTACATCCAGACAATGGAATATTATTCAGCACTGAAAAGAAATGAGCTATCAAGCCATGAAAAGACACAGAGGAAACTTAAACGCATATCACTAAGTAAAAGACGCCAATCTGAGAAGGATACATACTCTATGATTCCAACTATATGACATTCTGGAATAGAAAAACTATGGATATGGTACTTGCCAGGGGTTAGTGAAAAGAGAGGGATTAATAGGTGGATCACAGACGATCTTTAGGGCAGTGAAAACACTGTATGATACATGCCATTATACATTTGTCTGAACCTGTAGACCGTACAACACCAAGAGGGAACCCTAATGGAAACTATGGACTTTGAGTGATTATGATGCGTCAATGCAGATTTACCAATTTCAACAAATGTAGCCCTCTGGTGGGAGATGTTGATGATGCAGGGAGGCTATGCATGTGTGGGGGAAGGAAGGTATATGGAAAATCTCTGTACCTCCCTCTCAATTTTGCTATGAACCCAAAACTACTCTAAAAAAAAATAGTCTTTGGGCTTCCCTGGTGGCGCAGTGGTTGAGAGTCTGCCTGCCAATGCGGGGGACACGGGTTCGAGCCCTGGTCTGGGAAGATCCCACATGCCGCAGAGCAACTAGGCCCGTGAGCCACAATTGCTGAGCCTGCGCGTCTGGAGCCTGTGCTCCGCAACAAGAGAGGCCGCGATAATGAGAGGCCCGCGCACTGCGATGAAGATTGGCCCCCACTTGCCGCAACTGGAGAGAGCCCTCGCACAGAAACGAAGACCCAACACAGCCATAAATAAATAAATAAATAAATAAAAAATTTAAAAAAAAAAAAAATAGTCTTTAAAGAAACCCAGGAGCTGGCTGAGGTCTCCCTGATACACTGAGGTGGGCCTCACAGCGGCGGGGCCAGCAGCCCACTGCAGCAGTGCCCCCTGGGGCCATACTGTGGGAGTGACCCTGGACTGAGTAGGAGAGGTACCAAGATGGTGTTTGAAACAAGCACCAGATCAAAGAACAGATCTGAGAAAACAGACAGAGGATATGGAAGAAGGAAGAAGAAGGAAGCCCATCAGTTGGAATAGAACCACTAAACTGGAAGAACTAACAAGATGACAAATTGGGGGGAAAAGATAAGAGTTAAATTAGAGTCAGAGTGAGGTGCCGGGGCTTCTATGGCTGGTTCCATTTGTACCTCAGAAGCACAGAGCCCCAGCCTGAGTACTCCTGTCACATATGGGTATAGGGTACTTCCTCTCCCTAGAGACAGCTACATGTGTCCCTGAGAAGGGGGAGAATACCAAACATATCGGATGCCACCAGAAATACATTTATGGAATTTCAGTTCTCTGGAAACCTCTCAGACAATGTCCATTTCAGTAATATCATAAAATGACTTCTTCAACAGGCACAGTTTATAGGAGTAGAATTAGAAAGACAATTATAGAAAACTCTGACAGTTGTGCAAACAGAAAATTGTTACTAAGGGCTTACACAGTCAGCATTTGCTAACGTCCTGATCTTATGTCCAGTAGGCACTGGATTGTCAGGTTTCTGTGATCATGGCAGATGGAAGAGTTTCAAACTAAAGGCTTAATTTGTCCATGGACTGACATCCTCCTGGCCTTGAACCGATTTCCCATGACTGACTTAGTAATATAATTTGTGGTAATAATGTGTTAACGTGTCATATAAATCTTCATATATTCAGCACTGACTTTATTATTGTGGGCCTCCTGGGGTGTGGATTCATTTCCTGTTAGGCAGCCTTTACATAGTTTTTGCTTTCCTTAGCCCATTTGTGCGAAGCTGTGCCTTTTTACTATGTTCGTACAAAGAAGTGTATGGATAGGCACCTAAGCGCCATATTAATTGTTAACCCAGACCGGAGAAGTTACATAATTTTATTTCTTTTATTTAATATACATTTCATTGTACAGAAAATAAAAGTTAGAAGGAAAAAGCATTATGTGTTAAATTAGTTAGAAAGAAAACTCAGTTAAGTTTTAAGTTTTAATTAAATTAATTTTACTTAAGTGCTAATATTTTGAAACCCAAAACTAGAACCAGAAATTCTGTTAAGGCGTATGGGCTATACACAATGGGGAGAGTTGTGTCCCAGAAGTTGAATAATGACTTAGGGCTCCCCCAAATACTGAGCTGCTTTATTTACCTAACTAACAAATATCAAAAGAAAATAGGATGGAACCTGTTTTCCTGCTAACATTGATGATTGCTAGATAAATACAGAAAGGTCTGACATACGGTCAGGTATCAATAAAGGCAAGGGCATGAGTCCTAATTGAACAGCTATTGTGTGCTAGGATTTCACCAAGTTCTGGGGGTACTGGGGTGAGGAAGGGGTCAGGTTAGGGAGACGGGAAAAGCAGTTCTCTTATGTCCAAAGTTGTCTGGGCACTTCCATGGCTGAGTTCTCTGAATTCATCACGCACTACCCCACTTCCCTAGTTTCAATAAGCTTGTTGCTTGGGAACTCACATAAAATGTGAAGTGGGAGCATTGCAAAGCAACCTGTCATAACCCACCATGCCCTGTTTTATTACCTTTATGGTATTTCAAGGTGAAAGCCTATATTCAGCCTTGTCTTTTGCTTTCTTGGGCAAATTCCAGACGGTTGCAGAGAAGCTATGAAGCTTCTCTTGCCAGTTGGTGGGACCTTGTGCTCTCACACTCTGATCTGCAGGAAGCAGGTCCAGAGGTCGGCTCTTCTCTACAACAGGGATTAGTCTAGGAGCCATTTACGAAGCTGGGCATGACCGCCAGTCCCTTTATCTCCTCTTAAGTTCCACAGTACAACCTTAGATATGGAACCTTTTTTTCTTTCTTTTTTTTTTTTTTTAAATTTGAGTTTTACATAAAGAAATAGCTTGGAAGCTATTTCCAGACCAATTTATTTGCTGTTATGGGAACCCTCTTTAAGGAAAAGACATAATCTGTCTGACATCCTTCATCCACCCACTCCTCTTTCTCTTTCCTAATGAAAAATGTGCTGTGGTGAAACTCCCTCTGCATCAATCTTAGGCTCCAAAGGCCATCTGGCTAACGCAGGACACTGTACTTTCTTGTGACAAGAAAATGAACATTTTTTTTTAAGTGAACGAAAGTAATTCCTCACATTTTTTCAGATATAGCAAGAAACTGGAAGAGAATCCTAGAAAAGAGTTAGCAAACATTGCCAATAGGCCAAAGTCTCTTCATATTTAACAGGAAGAGGGTGTTTGACCTTTTCTCCACACCACTGCGTATGTGAATTTCTGACCTTGCCCCTGCATTTCTTACTTGCTGTCTCTTGTACGGCAGGTGGTAAATCATCACTCCACCGAACCCCAGCCCTGCTGGAAAGTGTCTCTGACTCTAGAAAGCACACTGTAGGTGACTGTTCAATTAAAGGCACAGGGTCTGCAGTCAAAAGATCTGCATTTGGGACCTGTGTCCATCACGTACTCACTATATAACTTCGAGTGATGTTATTTACACTAGCGAAGCCTGATTCCTCATCTGAAAAACGGGATAATAGTAGTACTTACTTCAGTTTCCTCATCTATTAAAAGGAAATAATAACATTGCGTATCTCCCTGGGTTAGTGTGAAGATGAAATAGAGGACACAAGGTGCATAGCACGGAGTGTGGTATACAGCAGGCTTTCAAAAAATGGTAGTTACAAGGATGATGACAGTGAGAGGATGGCACTGAGAAAATGACCTGCAGTTTAGGTCAGGACATACCAACACCGAGTGAGAAGAGCTCTCCTCTGGCCAGAGTGCAGTTTCTCTTGAAAAACGCCTGAAAGGCCTTGCTGTAGTTAGGCTAAACTAAGTTTATTCCGCTCTAACTACCCATCAGTTGTCTTTATACCTGTATGTCCCACAGGCAGCTCAAATTCAATGTATTTAAATTTAGGCATCTTAACTCTTTTTGACTCTCATGTCAACCATGTCCTTCTTTCTGTAGTATTTTAATGTTACCCATGCATCCTGCAAACCAGCAGCCTGAGAGTCACCCTGAGACCTTCCCCAACCTTCCGCCTCCCTAATCTTTCACCTCCTGAATATGCCCTGAATCCATCATTCTCGGACCTTCCATATCATCACTGCCTATTCAAAGCCTCTCCTCTCCTCTCCCCTCTCTCCTGCACTACTGCAATAACTTCTTAGCCGCTCCTACTCTCTAATCTCTTTGCTCTCTGTTCCACCCTCCATACATCCTTACCACACACGTGATCATTCTAAAAAGCAATTTGATCGGTGTCACTTCTCTGACTAAGCCCCTGCAATAGCTCCCTACCAATCAAAGGATTATCTCCAAACTCCTGGCCAAGTGTACAGGTCCTCCATGCTCTAACCCTCCCTTCCCACGCCAACCTCATCCCTGCCAATCTTTCATGATTGTCGAACATTCCAACAGTGAGAAACTCTTATAATCTCAAGAATAGTGTAGGATCCAGACTCCGAGATAGTCCCCAATGATCCCCACCTCCTGGTGTTCACGACCTTGTGTAGTCTTCTCCCACTTTGTACCAGAGTTGGTCTGGGTGACCAACAGAATGGCAGAATGATAATAACCTAATCACTCCTGAGATTAGGTTATAATGACAAAGGCTTCTATCTTGGACTGTCTTTCTCTTGGATTACTTGCCCTATGGAAAGCCAGTTGCCATGTCATGTGAGTAACACTATAGAGAGGCCATGGTGAGGAACTGAAACCTCCTGCTGAGTCACGTGAGTGAGCTTGGAGACTGCTTCTCCAGCCCCTTCAGATGACCGCAGTCCCAGCCAACACTTGAGAGCAACCTCATGACACACCATAAGGCAGGACCATCCAGTTAAGACTCTCCCAGATTCATGACCCTCAGAAACTATGTGAGATCTCAGATACTTACTATTGTAAGCTGCTAAGTTTCAGAGTAATTTGTTATTCAGCAATAGATAATTAATACAAAAATCATCTTCATTTAAACCTCCTTTCTCTTGTACATTCCTTTATACATGATATATACCATCCATCCATTGCCACCATGCCTCAGCTAAAAAGTCACTCACTCTATAAAGCTGTCCCACTCCTCCTCCACACCCTGTCTGCACTGTCATTTGTGTTTACACAGCATCTGGTACTTAACTCCACTGTGACCCTTGTCACATTGTCCTCTGTGATGGACTGAATAATAGTCCCCCCATGATGTCAATGTCTTAATCTCCAGCACTTATAAATGTTACCTTATATGGCAAGAGGGACTTTGCACATGTGATTAAGTTAAGGATCTTGAGATGGGGAGTTTTCCTGGATTATCTGGATTTCCTGGGTTACCTGGATATCATCATAGAGACTCATATAAGAGGGACCCAAGAGGGGTCAGAGTGAGGGGAAAAGGTGATGTGACCATGGAAGCAGACACTGATGTGCTCTGAAGATGGCGGAAGGGGCCACAAGCCAGGAAGACAGGCAGCCACTAAAACCTAGAAAAGGCAAGAAGGCAGATACTTCTCTAGAGCTTCCAGAAGGATGTGGCCTCCTGGCACCTGAGTTTAGCCAAATAAGATCCATTTTGGATTTCTGATCTCCAGAACAGTAACAGAAGAAATGCGTATTATTTTAAGCCACTAAATTTGTGGTCATTTGTTACAGCAGCTATAGAAAACTAACACATCCTGTATTTCTTTATTTATCCTGCCCTCCGCCCCCCTGCCCCATACACAGTAGACTGTTAACTGCTTGAAGATCGTGTCACATTTATCTGTCCCCAGGACCTAAAATAATGTCTGGCACATATCAATAAATATGTGTTGGCTAGTCAAATAAATGAACTAGTCTAAACTCTTCAGGTTACAACTTGAATATTTCACTATACAGTCGCCCCTCAGTATCTGCGGGGGATTGGTTGCAGGACCCTCACAGATACCAAAATCCTCAGATCCTCAAGTCCCTTATATAAAATGGTGCAGTATAGTCGCCCTCTGTATCCACGGGTTCCTCATCTGCAGATACAGAGGACCAACTATATAATCAAAGGTAATGACTTCCTTCAAGCAATTTTTTTTTTCCTGGAAAAATGTCACTGGTTTTCATAGATCCAGATAGAAATATAATTCCTGTCTAGAAAAAAAATCTCAAAACTCTCTTATTCTTTTGCTCCAAAAGAATGTCAGAGGTCATCTCCTGGGTGTAATGACTGAGATAGAATATATTTCTGGAGTAGATCCTTTTCTTCTTAAGTGTGAGTCCTAAAAGAGGCATGAAATTGTGGGCAGAGTCCAATGGAGTAACACAAACGTAAGTAAAGGGCTGAGATCTGGGTGGTGGCATCTGCATTTCTGGTCATTAGCATTTGATATACAGAGAGTGCCTCTACTCTGCCCTTAACTCTCTGTGAGACCCTGAAAAAGCCACTTATTCTCAGTTTCTTCACCTGTATAATTAAGTGGTTGATTAAAACTCATTCAGTATTTCATTTAACAAATATTTGTTGAGCACCTACTATGTTCCAAGCATAGTTCTCAATGCTAGGAGCACAGATTTAAACAAGATTCCCTGCCCTCATGGATTCTATGGAAGAAAATAAATTAGGGAAGGGGCTCAGTGAATACAGGAGTGGAGGTGGATGAGGAATTTAATTTCAGCAGGGTGGTCAGAGAAAGCTTCATTGGAAAGGTGAAGTTTGAATAAAGTCCAGAGAAAGTTAAAGAACAAATCATCCAAATAATTGGAGGGAAAGCTTTCTAGGAGTAAAAACAGCAAGTACAAAGGCCCTGAGGCAGGAGGGTGCATGGTATGTTTCTATGTTCGAAGACTAGCAAGGAAGCCAGTGTGGCTGGATTGCAGTGAGCGAGAACTGGAGTGAGCAGGAGACAAGATGAGGAAAGGTTTTAGGGAGGGACCAGATAATGTAGACTAGTGCTGTCTGATATAAATTATAAATATAATTCAAGCCAGAAATGTGAGCTACATATGTCATTTTAAGTTTTCTCTTAGCCACACGAAAAAAGTAAAAAGAAACTTGTGAAATTATTTTTAATAATGTATTTTATATATCAAATATATTCAAAATATTATAATTTCAATATATAATGCATGCACCCCAATGTTCACAGCAGCATTATTACAATAGCAAAGATACGGAAGCAAGCTATCAACAGATGAATGGATAAAGAAGATGTGTGACATATATAGAATGTGACAATGGAATATTACTCAGCCATATAAAAGAATGAAATTCTGCCATTTGCAACAAATTGTTGCCATTTGCAACAACATGGATGGACCTATAGGGTATTATGTTAGTGAAATAAGTCAGAAAGAGAAAGACAAATACTTTATGTTATCACTCATATGTGGAATCTAAAAAAAGAAACAAACAAATGAATATAACAAAATAGAAACAGATTCACAGATATAGAGAACCAACTGGTGGTTACCAGTGGGGAGAGGGAAGTGGGGAGGGGCAAGACAGGGGTAGGGATTAAATGGTACAAACTACTATGTATAAAATAAATAAGCTATAAGGATACATTGTACAGCAGAGGGAATATAGCCAATATTTTATAATAACTTTAAATGGAGTATAATCTATAAAAATATTGAATCACTAAGTTGTACACCTGAAACTAATATAATATTGTAAATCAACTATACTTCAATTAAAAAAAAATGAGACTGTTGGGAAAAGATTATGGATGTTTTCATGGGTTTTAATCACTTGGTCAAAGCATTGAGCTTTTCTGAGCCCCTGTGTCTTTCCCTGTAACATGGAGACACCATTTCAGAAAGAGGACCCCCAGTGCAGAGGCCCAAAGGCGAGAGCGAGCCCGGTCTGCTCCCGGATGACTAGTGTAGTTGAAGAGGAGAAGCAAGGAGGAAAGTAGTAGGAGATGTGGTCAGAAGGTAATGGGAGGTGGGTGGTCAGGAACCATGCTGCTCTTTCTCCAACTTCAGGGAATACAGGGAATAATAAGTAAACTCACCAACCAAGCCTAGGTCGCTATGTTGTGGTTAAAAACTCAGCTCCAGACTCTTCTAGGCCAAAACGATCTATTTCTGTGTTTTGTTTTGTTTTTTTTTAATCTATTTATTTATGGCTGTGTTGGGTCTTCGTTTCTGTGCGAGGGCTTTCTCTAGTTGCGGCAAGCGGGGGCCACTCTTCATCGCGGTGCGCGGGCCTCTCACTATCGCGGCCTCTCTTGTTGCGGAGCACAGGCTCCAGACGCGCAGGCTCAGTAATTATGGCTCACGGGCCCAGTTGCTCCGCACCATGTGGGATCTTCCCAGACCAGGGCTCGAACCCGTGTCCCCTGCATTGGCAGGCAGACTCTCAACCACTGCACCACCAGGGAAGCCCTGTGGGGTTTTTTTTTTCCCCTTTTCATTTCCATAAATACAGGTCATCTAATACATATGGAAGGTGAAGACAATTTGAGCAACAGTGTTCTTTTGATTTGCTCCAGAAGGAGAAAGCAGTTCAGAGGCAGAACTGCTATGTAGGTGATGAAGTTTAAGCTTTTGGGTTTTTCACGTGCATAGGTCTCTTCCAAGGCTCTGTCTTTAATTTTGTATTCGTACTTTGATCTTCCTTTCCTTAAAGAAGGATTCTCCAAATTGTATAATCTTCGGGACCAAAAAAACCTAGATCTCCCCCTACTTAGGAAGAACATTCCATCGTAGACCTCTCTTAGGAATAAAAATAACTGACTTGGGTAAAAGTCGGGGAGGGACTTGGACACACTTGTCTGTTAAGCATAGCTGGGGAGGGCTGGTCATTTATGCTGCAGGAAAGGAGCCGACACCCACCCAGCTGCCACCCTTTGGAAAGGTAAAGTTAAACAACGAAAATTATGCAGGAAGAGTTATATGTTTGTCCTTCCCAAATCTGTTTGATTGTAAAATCAGGTGTGTTGCTTTAAAATGTATAGATTCCTGGGCCTTTCCCCAGATCTACTGATTCAGTCTCAGTGGTAGGGCCCAGGAATCTTTAAGAAAACTCCACCTGTGGGCACCAGTGTGTTAGGGTTTCTGAAGCATAATTTTGAAATAATGATGCATAACTCTGAGAATTTCTGGAAGGAAGAGCAGCCTCAGTCCCAGAAATGGGGTGGGAGAGTTCCTGAGCTGCTCGTTGTTGAGAGAGACACTTGATCAATGATTTATAGTCTGGGTAGCTCTTTCCCTACCCTCAAAAGTGCATCCAATTAAATGAAAGCTCAGCATCGGCTCCCTAAGACCAGGCCCAGGTAAAAGAAGATGGACTCCAAGAGGCTGCCTTCAGGTGGCCTCCAAGGATGTGGTCGTGTTCGTCGCCCAGGAGGAGTACCGCCCTCTGCATCTTCAGGGACCTGCATCAGAGCAGTGGGAATCATTGCTTCCTGGACTTCCATCTTCCACACCGGGCATGAGTCTGGGGGCCACAGGGAGAGGCTGAGGAGAGCAAGCCCAAGGGCATCCATGTACAGGACAGAGCTGCAGTTTAGAAAGGCAAAGTAATGGGCTCAGGGTTACCCAACCAGTAGATGGTAGATCTGGGATGATGTAAGACTGAAAGTGTCAGGGAGAAATAGACTTAGTTACATACAGCTAAGCGAGTTTGCATCATAGGGAATTAAATGTTTAGAGTCTAACCAGTTGATGAAAATACAAAAAGAGCTGAAAGCAGTCATCTCTGCTTCAGTCTCACAGTTTGTTGGGGAGGAAGGTGGGGGGGGGGGTGGGATAGGGAAGCAGAATCCTACCCGGGGCTTCTCTGCAGACGTACAGAATGGAGAGGGGGGCCCACTGGCTAGATCACAGAGGGAGCCTGTGCAGGTACTGAAAACTTGAGCATTACCACTTCCAGTCACATGGGGAAGACATTAAAGGAGACAGGGTGGAGAGGAGCCTTGGAGAGGGAGTTAAGAGGGGGTCAGCACGTCACAGCAAGTTAAGAAGGCTAATCCAGAGGCAGAACCTCACTCCCCACTAACGGAGATGGGATAGACCCCAAGAGAGTGGCTTTAAAAAAAACTCTGTTACCTTATTCAAAGGACTCAGCATAAAGGAGGCCCCATGACCTTGTATATTATTAGAGAGGTAACATAAAAAAGATATATATTTCTTCTGATTCACAAGACACCAGCTTCCAGGAATTAATAAAAGAAAGTGAAAAATCTCTCAATACTAACTCGCAAATTTTGCAAACCTGGCATGTAGCAAGGAATCAGAGATGGGTCAATACTTTTAGGAAAATGTACCAGAAAGAGCACGAGGTGAAAGGGACTGAGTCAGAGGCAGTATCAGCTTCTATTTTCAGAAAACAGCAGCCTTGGACACAAACCAAAAGGCAGGCAGTATGCAGGCACCGGCCCTGAGACCAAGCCCACATCAATCTCTGGTCACAGCTGTGCACAGAGATAGCAAATCGCTCTTTCCCATCTGAGGAACTAAGATAAAGACTGCATGACAATATAGTTCTTCCACAAAGAAAACTTGCACCAGTGGGCACTCTGCCTCTGGGTTAAGACTCTTTCTGCCCTCCCCATTGATCTGCAGCCTCTAGTGCTAAGTTCTTTCCCAGCCAGAGAACGCTTGCTTGCCATACTGGACGTGCTCAGCATTCGGGAACTCTCCTATCTTAGCAGCTAGGTAGAGGCAGAGGCAGAACCCAAGCGAGAGCCTTCACGCTCTGACTTCAAATTTGGCTTTGTTTGTCTTTCTTGTAAACCTGGATCTGTGGAAACCCAGGCCAACCATCCATCCACATTCATCTAACCGGGAAGGTGTCAGCACTAATGCCAGGTACTGGGGATAAAGAGTCAAAGACATTGTGGGACCAGATGTGAGCGTGGTACTGCCATTATAATGGTCTGACCATGAACTTGCTACCTCACTCTCTAAGCCTCAGTGTTCTTAACCTTAAAATGCAGCTGAAGATAGAGTTGGATGGGGAATTAGAAATAATATGTAAATTGCCTACAACTGCTCCATAAGTGGCATTTATTACTATTATTACAGACTGTTAAAGGAGGAGACACCTGAGTACACTGAAGTTTACAATGTCGTGCTATTTTGCACCATGATATATTTATATGATATTTCAGAGAGCAGAGGGGAGGCTTCTAAATCAATACTGGGCAAAGCTGTAATGTGAAGTTTCAGAATTTTGATGGATGGGTAGGAGTTAGCTAGGTAAAGAGTTAGGCAGAGTGTTTCTGGGCAGGGAAAGCAGCATGTACTAAGACACGGAGGCGTGAAATGCCATTATGCACAGTTTTGGAAGAAGGTCCATGGAAGTAAAGAAAGGGTTAAGGGGGTGGCTGTGACCCAAAGAGGATGGTCAGGGGTCAAAGCACAAAGGGCCGTGTGCTAAGCTAAGAGGGTTGAACTTGACTCTTGATGCTGGAGAGAGACATGGAAGAGTTTTAAGTATAGAAGTATGATCGTATTTGTGGAAGGGGTAAATTGGACAGAAGTCAAACTAGTGGCAAATGCTTAAGTGCCAGCTGACAATGTAAAATCCAGGGCTCATTTAGAGACACCTGTTTCAGAGCTACAATGTCATAAGAACTGGCATTTTAATTTACTGCCTCAGTGTAAATCTCATCGACAATAAATTTGGGGAACAATTGAGATGCAGTATCGAGTGATGGATAAGAGTATAGGCTCTGGACTCAAATTGTGTTTGAAACAAGTCTCTGCCACTTCCTAGTTGTGTGATCTTGAGCAAGGTATTTGTGGATCTCGTTTTGCCCATCTGTAAAACAGGAATAATAATAGTACCTGCCTCAAACAGCAGCTGTGAGGATTGTATGTGGTTAGAACAGTGCTGGACAGAGCAAGCACTCGTTAGTGTTGACCAGTAGTTAGGGGTGGAGGTGGTGCAAGGCAGGCTCTTTGGCCTCCAAGTCACTCTCCATGAGACGGTCACCTTCATTGATTTCTTGGCTCTGACCCTATGGACACGGATTAGCTGTCAGTTAAGCCACATGCGTGACAGTAACTCCCAGTTACTCATTTTATGTAAAAATAGCATTTTTAATACTCACTCGAGCATCAAGTAAATTATAATGCTTAAAACAGCTCAGTTAATTATTTCAAGCACCACAGGACAAATCTACACTGTCATACTTGGGTTTTTTTTTTTTTTTCTTTCTACTCCCATCTATTTCTTAATATATGAAATATTCAGTGCTTACAAAATAATATATGTAATATGTATGTTACAAAGCATCACGACAAACCCAGTGAAATCACTGTTCTGGAGCATTGCACTGAGTATCCCTATGTGCCTGCTATGGTCCCCCAAATTTGTATGTCCTAACCCCCAAAGTAATGCTATTTCGGAGGTAGGACCTTTGGGAGATGATTAGGTCATGAGGGTGGAACCCTCTTGAAAGGGATTAGGGTACTTATAAGGAGGTTTCAGAGAGGGCCTGTCCCTCTGCCATGTGAGGACATAATGAAAAGAACCAGGAATGAGCCCTTACCAGACACCAACTCTGCCAGCATATTGATCCTGGACTTCCAGTCTCCAGAACTGTGAGAAATAAATGTACATTGTTTATAAGCTACCCAATTTATGGTATTTTGTTATAGCAGCCTGAACGACTAAGCTAGTCTTGTATTAGTTTCCTATTGCTGTTGTAACAAATTACCTCAAATTTAGATGTTCAGTGGCTTAGAACAACAGAAATTTATTACCTTAATGATCTGGAGGTCAGAAATCTGAAATGGGTCTCACTAGGATAAAATCGAGGTGGCGGCAGAGCTGCATTCCTTTCTGGAAGCTCTAGACTTTTCTAGCCTCTAGAGACTGCCCACATTCCTTGGCTTGTAGCCCCTTCAATCTTCAAAGCCAAGAGTGGCTGGTCAAGTCTTTCTTAGGTGTCATCTCTCTAGTTTTGACTCTCCTGCCTCCATCTTCCACTGTTAAGGTTCCTTGTGATTATTGGGCCCACCTGGATAATCTAGGATAATCTCCTTATTTTAAGATTAACTGATTTGGCAACCTTAATTGTATCTGCAAACTTAATTCTCCTTTGCCATGTAACCTAACATATTCACAGGTTCTGGGGATTAGGATGTGGACAGATATCCTGGGGTAGAGGGTGTTATTCTGTCTACCTAGGTGTGGAATTGCTGAGTAATAGAGTATATGGATCTTCAACTTTACATGATAATGTCAAATTATCTTCCAAAATAATCACACTAATTTACACTCCAGAAAAATTAGAGTTCTGACTGTCCCACACCTCACAACACATCTCCTCAAACTATTAAAATTTTGCCAATCTGTTGGGTGTAAAACTGCATCTCAGGATTTGAATTTCTATTTTCCTAATTTTGAGATTGAATATCAATATTTTTTTGGCCATATGGGTTTCCTCTTCTGTGAAATGTCTGTTTATCCATTTGGTTGTGAGCTTTTTTCTTGAAATTTGTAGATCCTTTCTTCTTCTGGATATTAGTATTTTGTCAGTTAAATGTGCTACAAGTATTTGTGGTATGTTCTGATGTACCAAAGTTTCTAATTTTATTGTGCTCAAATCTCTTCAATATTTTTCTCTATAAATTACATTTTTGCGTCTTTTTTAAGAAAATTCTTTCTTATCCTGTTGGCATAAAGTCTCCCATATTTTCGGTCAAACTTTTTAAGGTTTTTCCTTTCATATTGATGTCTTTAATCTGCCTGAAGTAGATGTTTTTTGATATGATGTAAGGCAAAGATCCAAGTGTATTATATTTTCCGCCCACGTGGGTAACCAATTGTCACAATGCCAATTACACTTATCTGCAATGCCATTTCCATATTAAACACACTCATTTACTTTTACATTTATCCATGCATTTAAACGATGATATATTTTATCACTCATGTTAAGTGCTTCAGAGTAAGAGAAGTCCTCTATATATTTTAACTTAATATTTTTATTATTTCTAATTGCTTATGCCTTAGGATATAACAAACTTACATTACCACTGGATCCTTCCCTGCCCCTAGATGTCTGGTTCTGGGTTCAGTTATCACTATGGGCCCAGCTCTCACTATACAACATCCATTATTGTAGGTAAACCAGTATCACCCTATGTCTGCTGTTCAGGTCTTTCTCCTGTTGCTGAGTCTGTCTCCAGTTAGCCCTAGTTCTATTGCAAACTTCATGATTTTAATTCAGGGATCTATGACTATTTCTCTCAGAGACCTACCTCCTCCTTTTCATATCTCTAGACAACTGCCGTGTTTTGGAGAAAGTCCAAAAGTTTGACCTTTGGTTAAGGAGATGAGATTGTACAAACTTTTGTTTCTTAATACCATCTGCCTGGGAATAAACATCTCTGGATGGGAAGAAATAAAGAGAGGAAGGAAGGAAGACAATTTTTGGAAAATCTGTATATATGTCCTTCCCACTATAGAGAATGTGAGGGCAGGTATCCTGTATTCCAATGATGAGTTTCCATGATTGTGGGTAGTTTCAACAGACAGCAGAACTGCTATCTACTCATTGTTATAAATCCTGGCTTATCAACTATACTAAAATTAACCTGTATTTTCTAACTGATTTATGGTTTGTTATCATGTGTCAGTCCAATTCTTGCAGTCAGGGACAGGTATCACCTCTTTTGTAAACTTTCTAGACTAAATAATATCAGCAATGTTCATTCATTTCATGTGGCAAAACAGATCTCACACTGTTAAAAACAAAAACAAAAATCCTGGACTTGTTCTCAAGTATACTCTTGGCACTTCCTACAGGTGTGACGGCCAGCAACACAGGTGTGAATCTTAGGTATGGCAATGTTCACAAGGAATGTTTAGCTTACTAGTATTTACAGGTTTTTCATGGAAAGTATATGGATCCATCCTCAGTATCAGCACATAAAAGCTACATTAGTCCCTTATCAAACCTTCTACTGTCCAACTGTTGCGCTGCACCCCGCAGGCCTGCAAGTCCTGTACTTGCCCAGCCTCAAGACCAAAGAAAGAGCCTGGAGTCAGAGACATCAGTAGTTTTATGGATAGGGGATCATACATGTCTAAAGTGGCAGGGGGAGGGAAGTTACCAGTTATAGGGGGAACTGACGTCAGGTTGGCTCACTGGTTACCAGGGAAACCAGCAGAGGAACACGCCCCTCAGCACCCCTTTGATAGACTATCAAAGTGGAGATAGTTCTGATCTAAAGATTAGAACAATTGCCAGCTGCGGCCGGGAGCAAGTACACAGGTATTTACTGATTAGGCCCTATGATTGAGAGGGAAGGTCAGTCTTGGGAGTAGGGTGTAGGTGAAGCAGGAACCGGTTGAGCAGGGGATGTACAGAGAGCAAGAGAACAGCCATCTCGGGTGGCCTGACCATACAACATCACATATCAAATCTTGATTGAGAGAACAAATATTTATAAAACATTGTTGAATGAACTTATGAAACAGAAACAGATTCACAGATATAAAGAACAGATTTGTGGTTGCCAAGGGTGGGATTGTGGGGAGGGATGGATTAGGAGTTGGGATTAGCAGATACAAACTATTACATATAGGATGGATAAACAACAAGGTCCTACTGTATAGCACAGGGAACTATATTCAATATCCTATAATAAACCATAATGGAAAGGAATATGAAAAAAAGTATATATATGTATTACTGAATCACTTTGCTGTACAGCAGAAATTAACACAACACTGTAAATCAACTATACTTCAATAAAATAAATTAAATAAATTTTAAAAATTGTTGAAAGAAATGCAGTTTATCTGTATTAGTTTCTTAAGGCTGACATAATAAAGTACCACAAACTTTATTAAAACAAGAGAAATGTATTCTCTCATATATCAAGTGTTGGCAGAGTCAAGTACCCTCTGGTGGAGGTTCCTTTCTTGCCTCTTCCAGCTTCTTGTAGCCTCAGATGTTCCTTGGCTTGAGTCAGCACAACTCCCATCTTCACCCCCCTCTTCCCTCTGTGTGTCTCTGTGTCTTCACATAGCCTCTCCCTCTCTATGTCTTACTTCTTCTTACTAGGACACCAATCTTATAGGACTAGGGCCCTCCTCCTACTCCAGGAGGACCTCATCTTAACTAATTACACCTGCAATTACTTTATTTCCAAATAAGTCACATTCTAAGGTGCTGGAGGTTAGGACTTCAACATACCTTTTGCAGGGACACAATTCAGCCTGATAACAGTATTTATTCCTCCAAAGAAAACATTTTACCTTCCAAAGAGGCTTGAATCACACTGTCTTAGAACCACAGGAATTTGCTTTCTCTGGACTATTTTGGATGCCAGGTTTTCACTTTTCATTAAGCAATGCTATAAGAAATAGCTTAAAAGAGTGCCACAATTGTACTTACTAATCAAATTCATTAAGAACCCTGCCCCATTTGATTTTTTTTTTTTCAGAACTCAGTGTTACAAAAATTTTCCCTTTGACTAACTTGCAGGTTTTCTTTTAGAGTCAGTGGGAATCATATATCTAATTATGTGGATTTTTTTCTTGCTTTGGTTACCAGGAAGCTTGAAACTTCAGCCATAACTTAATATTACTAACTTCAGGAAGCTTAAAACTTCAGCCATAACTTAATATTAATAACTTTGAGGATGCTGCAGCTACATATGTGTATTTTTATTTCTCCTCTGGTGTTGATATTTTATTTTCATTTGGATGTTAAATAATTTTTTTAAATTGCTTCTTGTATTGATATTATTACAAGTCACTTGACTACTTTGTTAAAAAATGTACGTAATAGGTAGAAAAGAAAAGAAGTAAATCTCCCTTTCTCTCCCTCTGCCTCTCTCTTTCTTTCTTTCTGTCTCCTTGTCATTCACAGCAGATTTTCCTATCGTTCCAGCTGATCCATCACTGAATGACTGATCGAAGATTATGAGCCATCTATAACTGGAACATTCTATATTCCAGTTTACATTTTAAGTGGATGATTCAAACAGTACACAGGTAAACAGGGAGAGGGAGGCAAGAAAATGACTCACTTTATTCTTGAGCAATAAATTTGATCTCACTGACTTCCTTCAAAGAAAAAAAAAAAAAAAAAAGCCCAAATAAAAATAGCACAGGACCCATGCAACAGTGAAAGGTAAAAGAAATCTGAAAAGGCAGAGGAAATAAACAAGGAAAAGAAAATAAATCATTGAAAAATCACACTAAAAGCACCAAGCAGTAGAACTTAAACTGAAGAAAATTGGACATGGAGGGCAAGCTATTGAAAAAAAATCACATAGAATTTAGCAGAACATGCATATAGGTGAATAGAATACAGGTGATCACAGAGAAGATGAAAGATATGAACAACAGACAATGGAGAACTGACATATGAACGACTGTTGTCTTTGAAGATGTGAATGAGTAAATGGAACTGTAAAAATTTACATAATAGAAGAATTTTCTGAAATAAAGCAGATCTTAAAATTACACTTTGAAAGGGCTCATCACAATCCAAGAAAATTTAATAAAAGCTTTTTTCTAGAACTTCAAGGGTTGGAAAAAAAAATCCTACAGTCATCTAGGCAGAGGGAGAAAGGTCATCTTCAAAAACAAAGAAATTAGACATATTCCAAGCAATGTTAGATGCTAGAAGAAAATGGAACAGTGGTTAATGAATATTGAAGTGGAAAAAATTCTATACCTGGTCTAACCACCTTCCATGTGTAATGGTAAGAGAAAGAAATTCTCAAATATACAAGAACTCAAGAAACATAACATTTATGCACTTCTGAAAAATTTATCAGGAAAAAATTCAAGACAATGAATAGATGAGTAACAATAATGAATTCATGAATGAGAAAGTCATGGGGTACAAACGGTTTGGCGATGAGCTTTGAATCTATTTATACATAAATTATATTTAAATAACCCAGTATTCTATGTCATAAAAATGAAACATAATTGTTATAATGCCTAAAAGAAAAATTACATAATGTAAAGAATAATATTTCGATAATAGACTGAAACAAGAATCATATTTGCTCTCCAAACTAATAGAAAACGGGGAGAGAAGAAGACAGTCTAAGTAGATTAGTTTCATTGTCTTTCATCATTTCATTTCTAAGGTAAATTGAGAAATACAAATGTAAGCATACTATTTAATACACTTTACAACTTCCAAATTGCCAGTCTGGTAGGTGACCTTCTAAAGGGGCTCCCAGTGGTCCCCACCTCCTGGTATCCATGCCCTTATGTGTAGGCTGAACATAATGACATGCCTGTAACAAAGAAAATGTGGCAAAATGATGAATTCATTCAGAAGTGATTCTGAAATTAGGCTATTAAAGACTGTGACTTCTGTCTTGCTTACAATCTTTCTCTGACTCTTCTTGCGTGCTTCTTTCATAAAGCCAGCTACCATGTTGTGAATTGCCCTATGGAGAAGTCCAAGGGGCAGGAAACTGAGGCTCTCAGGAGCCCATGAGGAACTAAATCGTGACAACAACCACAGGGGTGAGCTTGAAAGCAGATCCAGCCCAAGTCAAGCCTTCAGCTGAGAATGAAGCCCAGTTCAACATCTGTGAAAACTGGAGCAGTGAAAACCCTGAAGCAGGGGACTCAACTAAAGCCATGCCAAGATTCTTGACCCACAGAAAGTATGAGCTAAAAAATATGTGTTGGGGCTTCCCTGGTGGCGCAGTGGTTGAGAATCTGCCTGCCAATGCAGGGGACACGGGTTCGAGCCCTGGTCTGGGAAGATCCCACATGCTGTGGAGCAACCGGGCCTGTGAGCCACAACTACTGAGCCTGCGTGTCTGGAGCTTGTGCTCCGCAACAAGAGAGGCCACGACAGTGAGAGGCCTGTGCACTGCGATGAACAGTGGCCCCCGCTCGCTGCAACTAGAGAAAGCCCTTGCACAGAAACGAAGACCCAACACAGCCAAAAAAAAATGTGTTGTCTTAAGCTGCTAAGTTTTGGGGTAGTTTTTTACACAGCAATAGATAACTAATACACAGAGGAAGATAAAAATAAAACAAAAACAAAACAAAAACAAAGAAAACACAGTTCATAAAGCAAAAGAGAAAACAAAGGAACAATAAAGATTCAAAATGGAACCAAACATAACAGATAAGATTAAACAAGCCTAACTAAAATAATTTCAAGTAGAATAAACTATTCCAAAAAATGATTAAATGGGACAAAGAGAGTCACTTTAAAATGGCAAAGGATACAGCTCACAATAGTTACTGCTAGCATGAATCTTCATGTACCAAATACTATAACCTTAAATACATAAAGCAAAACTTCAACAAATAAGAGAAAAAATTAAATGTTAGGTGATTTCAGTGAATTTTTGGAAACTATTGAAAAATCAAGAAAAAAATATGTATGGATATTGAGGATGTGAATAACATGATCAAAAAGATTGATAGTAATATATGCTACATAACAGATGCTCAATAAATACTTAATTTATATTTTATATAAGTATTTATTGAGCATCTGTTATATAGCACATATTACTGTCAATAGCAGGAAAGAAAAAAGTGCAAATATTTTAGATACCCATGTAACATTTACAAAGCAAAATCATATGCACAGAAGAAAAAATGTAGACAATATATACCAAATATTTAATAGGAATTATTCTAGGAATGGATTTATTGGGAATTTTTACTTTATATTATTAATTTCTGATTGTTTTAATTTTTACCACATAGTTTGCTTTCATAATAAATAAATAAAATTTTAAAATGTTCCTTCTCCTCTTTAGAATACTCCTGAATAATTCCATTGTCTTTCTTTCCTTTCTTATGGGAAGAACTGTCTCACCTCCCTTCCAAGGATAAACGTCTCATAGTTCCATCTTCTCTGGAATGTCAGTCCATCAATTATCCCCTCTGCTCTGAACTTCCACGTTTCTGCCTCTAATGGCTTCTTCACTTCATCCTACAAACAGCTGTCTCCTGTCCCCAAGCCTAGAGCATCCCTTCACATTAAGAGCCCAGATTCCTCCTGGCCATCTTTGCCGAAATTCTCTACTGCATCCTCCATTTCTGCAATTACAAATCCACCTCTTCTAGACATTCAATTTCTACTGAATCAATACTGTTTACGAGGCTTTGTGCTTAGAGTAATTACCAACTTGCCCCCAAATCCTCAACTCCATCAAAAGGGTTAACTCCATCAAAAAGATCAAGGGCAGAGGGGGAGGAGACTATGCCCTATGAATATAATAAGTCAGTGTCTCTTCTGGCAGGAGCCAGGAATGAGCACTGCACCAGGGCTGAGTCCTCCCCTCCACAGGCCTTCAACATTCCACCAAAATGGATCAAGAATCCACCTGATTCTCAGACCTTTTCGCCTCCATCCACAGAGTCAGGGAGCCCAAACACTCATTCCTACTCCCTATACTCACAGCCTTCCCACCATTTTATTTTTTGACTCCTCTGGGACTGATTACAATATCCCCTTTATCCCTGTCTATGTCAATCACCACAAGAAGTCCCAGACTCCCAGGTCCCACCTGAAGTCTCATTACCACAAGGCTCCAAACATCCCCTAATCTGTCTCCATCTTCCAGCTTCCCCAATCCCTGAAACTCTCCCACAGTGCCCTCTGGAATTCATGAGTCCTCTCCCACATCACTTTTCATCACTACCCCTCTGGTTCAACCCACTATTATTTCTTGCCTCTATTACTGCAATAGCTTCTGGCCTATTTGGCTTCCACCACTGCTATCTGTGATCTATCCCAGAGAGATCAGCCAGAATAATCCTTCAAAAATATGCCTGAATGTTATTGCTCTGCTCAAAACTCTCCAGTAGCTTCCCATTTAATTCATCATGAAAGGCAAAGTTGTTGTAATGTCCTCCGAGCCCTACATCCCCTGTTCCAACCCAGTGGTCATCCTCAGTCATCCTGCTTCTCACCCCCAACTCTCTCTAAACCAGCCACACTGGCATCCTTGCTGTTCCCTGAAAACTCCAAGCACATACTCACCTTGTGGCCTATGCCTAACTCTTCTCTCTCCCTAGAATGTTCTTCCCTCAGAAATCCACAAGGCCACTCTTTTACCAACTCCGGTTCTTTTCCTTGAATGTCACCTTCTCAATAAAATTTACTATATTTAGCACTCTCTCCTGCACTCATAATCTCTTTTATCTGCTTTATTTTTTCATAACATTTGCCACTTTCTAATATATAGAATTTACTTATTTAGTTTATATTTACTATTTATTTTCTGCCTCTCCCACACTCACATTAGAATGCAAGCTCCACAAGTGCAGTAAATTTTTCTGTTTTATTTATTGATGTATCTCAAGTATCTAGAACGGTGCCTAGTACGTAGTAGGTACTCAAAAGATATCTGTTGACTGAATAAATGGTCCGCAGCCTTGACAAACCTAATGCCCCTTTGAACAACAAATGAGTCAATAACCTCTTTACCTTTGTGAAGGGAAAGTCATAAGCTACCTACACATGTAATTTTTTTAAAATTCAAAGCAATGCCTTCACTGTAATATAAAGGAAAAAGTAAACATATGATTCAACATGGAACTGCTCAGGCACCCCTAAACTAAAAGACACAATGAAGTAGTCAGACGCTTGCATCCAATCTGTAGAATCACCATGAAATGGGCAGCACAAAATGGACTGTATTGGTGACTCAAATTCCAGGAACGGCATTGCCATTTCACTGTGTGAAAAAGTTTATGTTTATATATAAAATAGATTCTAGGCTCAGGTAAATATAAACAGGTTTTTCATCCACGTGAATGAGCAGTGGGACAGTCAAGTCACACAGGATGTGGGACAATTCTTTGCTGGGCAGGACTACCCTGGGCATTGCAAGATGTCTAGTGTCTTTGGCCCTACCAATTACATTCCAGTAGTTCCCCATCCGAAATCACTGGGACAAGCAAAATCACTCTGGTAAAATCCCTGGGTTTTAAAATCCTATGGTTCTAATATAATGAACCAAGTACATAAAAAGTGCTTTGTAAACTGCAGAGTGCTCTACAAACGTAAGGTGCAATTATTCACTCTCCCTTTGCATGCCCAGGGCTTCAACTGAGTGAGCCACAGAATAGCTGTTCCAAGCAGAGAATGCCACGTGTGTGTTCGGGGTGAAGGCAGAGTAAGGCCCTAAACAATATGGGCTCGGCCCGGGAAATCTCTACTTGTCATAACTGCCAAAACCCAGCTAAAAACTTCATCAGAGTTGCCACGTGCGAGTCAGACGGAAAGAAAAAATGGTATTAGCCTGAAGACCCCCAATTTAAAAGTCTTTCTAGGAGTGTTTCCCACCTCCAGCTCCCAGGAAGTTTTAAGTTCTTGCAAATGTCCTCCCTTACCTTCTCAACGCCCCGGCCTCGTCCCTTCCCTTCCGGGCCTCTCGGCTTCCGAGCCGCCCCAGCCCTTGGACCCCTACCCCGCCCGCGGAGACTACAAGTCCCGGCGTGCCCCGCGCGCCCGGCCGGCTGCACTGGGGCTGGGCGCGTGGCGGCCGGCGAGCTCTGTGCGGGGTAAAGCCTCCCGGCGCCGGCCATGCGGGGAGGTAAGTGATCCGCTCGTGCTGCGAGCGCGCTGGGAACGTGCCCGTCTTCCCCCCTCTCCAGGATGGAAGGAAACGAAGAAAGCCACAATAAAAACCGCCCTGCCCTCCCTCGTCTCTGCTGTGTGTCCGGTGCTCCTGCAGCTTGTTACACCCCCGAGCGTGGAATCTGTCACCCTGGAGTGGAACTGGGGGCAGAAGCGTGCCCGGCTCCGCGGAGAGCTGCGGCTCACCGGGGGCTGCGGGGCAGAGCTCGCAGGATGGGACCGGGAGGTGGCACGGCTCGGCTGGGCGCACAGCGAGCGCCACACCCCCCTACTCCCTTTCCAAAGACGAGCTCCCCCGGGGAGCCCCCAGTCTCAAGGACGAACGGTTTCCTCTTGAAAGTCTTAGCCAGAAACTTTCCCCTCTGTCTCCAGTGCCACAAGCGAGTCGTTTGGCTATCGGACGGGACCGGCTGGTCCAAGAGGCTCTCTGGCGAGTCTCCTCTGCTGCCCTCTGTTCTGCCCCCACCGCCCCCTCTCCAGGCCCTCCTTAGTTTTCCTTGAGATGCCCTTGGGGACCCGTTGAGCTCGGCCGTGCCCTCGGGCGGCTTCTCGAGATTACTTCTGCAGCCCTGTGCACCCAGGTCTGCGCTCTGCGATGCGGGCTGGATGCGCCTGCGGGCCCACTCCTGGAGACAAGGCCGGCGGGAAGTTCCTGGGGGAGGGCACTGGGCCTCTGGGGGATGAGTGCGGATCAATAAAAGCAGCAGATAGAGGCGCCAGTTTCCCGTCCTTTCTGACCCATCTCCCCTGCTATCTGAGCCCATTCCCAAGTGTCCCCGAAAGTTCTGCTCCAGAATCCTAGCACGAGGATCTCCGAAGTTATTTTAGTACATCCCATGATATCCTGGATCAGAAGGTCTTGTTGGTTTGCATGTGTATCTCTCACTCTACGCTTACACACTACACACACACATACACACAAACACCGTGCACACTACACATTCTGCCAACACACAAATACCACACACTACACACACCACAAACACGCACATATTACACAGCGTACACATAACACTCATCACACACACTGCCTTTATGCTATGCACCACACACAGCCAGACACCACACTACACACAAATACACATAACTTTTATTAGCAGAGAAGAGGGTTAATATCAGTTTGGTGGAGGGAGTGAAGAGGAAGTGGTTGAGTACTAGTATATATACTTATACGCACAAATGTCAGTTTATTCCAAAGTTAGAAACTAGCTGATGAGTGAAACCTCCTGTTGTCAGAATTTGTGGCTCATTTTGTATAAAATGGGATTGATTTTTCACAACACCTCCTGAAACCCATACCCTTGTGTAACAGGCAAACTTTTGATCACAGCAGGCAAGACAGGAAGGGATGTCCTTTTCTATATGTAGGAAGAAATTCCTGGAGAAACTTCACAGAATCCTTTCTCCTGTGAGTGTGTCTAAGGAAGAGTCAGTATAACTACATTTTCTTTGCCTCTTTCCTTTCAAGAGTGGCGTGCTGAACCTGATTTTTTTCTGAGCAGTGGCATGACAGTGCTGTCAGGACACCCTCTTCTCTATCCCTTGCCCTCCGGACTCACAGCCCAGTGCCCTTCCATTTGAATTTAGTTGGAAAACAGTTGAGAAATTTCAGATCAAGCCCAAAAGCATTATGGAATCTGTTGGTGAAAGAGTGCTCTGTCTCCAGAAGAGTTCATCATTTTGATCAGTGGTGGTAAAACAAACAAACAAAAACCCACCTGTTTGAGCCATGCTCAAAAAATGGTACTCAAAAATATAAGAACATTTAGAATTCTTTCCTAAATTATTATTATTTGCTCTTTCAAGGGGGCAATGGCAAAGATGGGCAGAGAGAGCCCTTGAAATTTTTCTCAGCAATGATCTTTCAAGAAGTTGAAAATTTCTAATATAATTTCTGCAATAAGTAAGGGGGAAAAATTGACTTTGAAATTCAGGTTGCAAATTTGGATTATAGTTGCTGATCTTCTAGTACCCTTAAAAAGTACTAAAGAAAAGGGAGGCCAGCAGCTTTCTCCTCAATTCTGCCTGAAGTCTACACACTATTACAGCAGCAGATGACTTTTTCTAGGATCCTTCTTGAGAACCTGTAATTCTCTGCCCTACCTTGAGAGGTTTTGTTGACATCTTGACCTAAAAGTGTGCAAATATTGATTGGTGTTTATTTCACTGACAACCATTTGTGTTTCTAGTGTATGTACAGCACATTTGTGGAATGGGAATGTTTCCCTTGAGCACTAGTTCCCAGCCAAGCAAGCAAGAGAACTGTGAGGTTGACCGGGGTAACTTAATGGAAAGATCATGCCCAGCCCCTACTCCATCTCCCACTTACCAGAACTGGGACCTAGGATGGTGGTGGAAGATACTACGAATTTGGGGGCTGGCATAAGATCTTCTTTTTCCTATGTAACTAATATAGTACCAGGTGCTCATAGAAAATAAGTGTTGAATCTGTTGAATTATGCTTTTTACACAACTGGGATAAACAATTAAAATGAAACCTCCCAGACTAATTGTTTTTGTTTTGTAGAATAAGGTTTGTTTTATTTTGAATTTTTTGCTGACTTCATCTGGTAGGATGAACGCCAAAATTAAAGAATGTGGGCGTTCTCAGGAGATCTGGTCATCTACTTTGCATCCTCTCTGAAATATGTTACTTCCTGCATAATGAAATAAAAGGATTTTCAGCTGGGCAGTGCTTGCCTTATTCACACAAAGAGATTACTTAAAAGCCAGCCCTGGAAACTTTGTTGGCGATTCTCAACTAGGAAGAAAGGGTAACAGGACTGCAGCTTCTGGGTGTTCACTGGGTATAGCGCATAAGCACCAGGCTTTCTCTTATTTTCTCTTTTCTCCTACAGGAAAAAAAAAGAAATAGTTTGACACATGGCATTCATGCTCAGAACAGCAGCAAAGACATATGATGCAGAAACAATGAAGGGGAGGGAGAAAATAAGAGGCTCTTGATATAGCTTGTTTTTCTTTGAACAAGACAGGTGCAGGGAGAATTCTGCAGTTTGGAGACTCATGATTCATTCACTTCCACTAATTGTGCTGAAGGTAGTTAGCAAAAGTGAACAGGCACACTGTAGCTTTAAAAAGTCAGCCATGAACCAGAAGGCAGTTGGTGCAGCTTGTGTGTGATTCCTAACGTCATGTTGGCTGAGAGCCAGCCTGGTTTTATTTCACTGTGTCAAATTGTACCTCCTTATTGAATTCCTTTGCCAGCCTACTTTGTGAAAGAAAACATTGGGGTTTCTTTGGCTGTTCTTGATAAGCCTATAAAAAATGACATGTTTTAGTTGCTTCTAGGTAGGTTTTCTTTTTACTCTTCCACAAGAAAAAGAAAATAATAATAATAATAAGACAATGTAGTGTGGTGTTGCAGAGTATCATTGTGAGTGTTTTGTTTTGTTTTGTTTCTGAGATGCTTAGAAAATGGTGAATGTGTAACAGTTTCCAACTGAAGTGAAATCATTCTTTTGGCATGGAGCAAGCAGCACTATCTTCTGTCTACTCTGTAACGGTGTGTGGATGTATGTTAATATCTATATGTATCTTAAATGTTGGATTTCTCTATGGATGATCTAAGTGGTTTAGCGACTGGAAGTTTGTGTGTGTGTGTGTGTGTGTGTGTGTGTGTGCGTGCGCGTGTATGTATCAGCAGTGAAGATAATCCCACACTTACAGTATTATTTGTTAATCATCTACTTCTCTAACAGTGATAAAATCTTGTGAATATACTAAATGATGCACTTGTCATGTCAGAGTAATCCCTAGGGGAAGGAGTGCCGAAGTATAAAGTGATTTGAGAGGAAATGTATTTAATTTATGGCTTCAGCTGCAGAAGAACAAGCATGTTTCAGAACTAGTTTTTTTTTTTTTTTCCAGCAGTTTTGTTCATAGATTTTTCATCTTGCTAATTGCATATTAATTGTGGAGGGATTTTATTTTTTCAGTCCTCTTCCTACTAAACAAAAAGACAAAGTGATGGATGCTACTATATCTCCTTGAATGTTTTGATGATTTTTATATAAATCTAACGAGTTGCCTACCCTCTCTTACACACACACACACACACACACACACACACACACACACACACACACCCCAGCACCACCTTTCTGTGCTAAGGGCTATCTGACATTTTTGTGAGCTTCCAGATTCACCACAGCGTGGCCATCTCACAGACAGGTTTTTGAGGTTTTCATTGAGAATATGTGAGGTAGGGGAATACTTGCTGACGAAAGCTTTAAGTGCTCTTTTGCATCTCAATGAAAAAATAGAGGAGCAGTGGGAGTGGACAGAAAAACAAATACAGTAAGAAAAGAAGAAATCATAGCCCGTGGTGGGAAGGGGAGGAAAAGGGGGATTGTTTTTCTCGACTTTGACTCATTTATAAGTTGCAATGTCTTAAGTGAGAGCTTGGCACCCGGAGGAAGCTGTGCCAGTTCACACAGCACTTGTTTTGAACGAGGATTCAATTTCATTTGCAAATGCTTATTGTCAAGGCAGGGAGTGCCAGTACAGATGAAAGCACCCCAATACGTCTCCTCCAGTTCTTTAGGTTTAATCACGTCTCTCCAGTCTCTGAGGGAACTAGAGATGTAAGCAAACATACGTGAACTGGTGTGAGGCTGTAAAAGGGACCATTATGTTTCCGATTCAGAATATATATTCTTCTCTTACTTTCTAAGAATTAAACACAAGCTTTTCTCCCTTATTGATTAGTTGCTGAAGTAAAGGAACCCTGCAGCTTCCCCATGCTATCTGTTGACATGGAAAACAAGGAAAATGGCTCTGTCGGTGTAAAAAAGTAAGTGAAACTGGCTTGTGAGTTCTGCTTCTACAAACAACAGAGGGACTTGGGTTCTATTTTTATACTTCTTGCTTATCGACTACAATACACTGTTTGGGGGTTGTCTTGGTTGATTGGTCTACACTGGCCACCAGCCTCCCCTCTCCCTCCAGCCCCAACTGCCTTTTTCTGTATCCATTTCTAAGACAGAGATGACTCAGACATCAAACTGTGCATCAAGGTTTAGTGTATCAGCCTTTGGAACAGGGCAGGTTGAAGATTCCAGCCTTGAGTTCTGTATACTGAAACAAAAACCCAGAGCAAACATAGACTCTGCCTCCCAAGTCCACAGGCTACACGGAGGGGTGGGGTGGTGGTAGGAGGAAACAGAAAAGAGAGCGTGAGTCTTTTTTAATAAAATCACCCCTCTCAAAACTGAAAGCTATAGGGAGAGAAGGAAAAAAGTGTCAGTAAGAATACTAAGTTTAACGACTTCTCTGTCCTAATTTTATGAACTTGAATGTGAAACATTTCCATATATACCATAGTCTTCTCTTTTTACATCTGTTCTTATAGTTGAAACTTGTGTTTATATTTATTGTGACTTATATGCTTGATTCTTTTTTTTTTTTTTTTTTTTTTTTTTTTTTAAACAAGAAAATTTAGTTGCATTATGTAGCGTATTCTGAAACACGCTACATATTTCAGACTAACTCATAAAATATCTGTAAGTATATGAAAAAAATGTATATTCTCTTTTAGGAGTTACATTTTAGCTATAACCACTTTGCTTACAAGGAAAAAGTATGTTCCGAGACGGTGCTGTCTGTTTCATTTTTCCCATGTCAGTTAGTTTAAAATTGCCTTCAACTTGAGCTTTGGAAGAAACTAATTAAATGTAATCCATAGAAGCTGTGATACCTAAGTGAGGAAATAGTGTGCTATATATGTTTATGAATAGAAGGTGTATTTTACATTAAACTTACATTAAACTTAATAAAATCTGCTTTTAAAACTTCTCCCGTAATTTATATATCAGTGCCATGCTACCATGCTTATTCCCAGTTCTGAAGTTTGGGGTAAGTAGAGGGAGGAAGAATGAAAGAAACAGATGTTTTTTAATGTTAGTTAGATCAGCTGCTTCGAATAGTACTCTGAGTGGTGATGAAAATGTCCTACACTTGTACTGTCCACAATGATAGCCATGGCCTGCACGTGGCAGTTAAAAACTTGAAATGTGACTAGTGTAACTGATGAACTGAACTTTTAATTTTACTCAGTTTAAATCAACTTTAAAAGTTGACAGCTTCATTGAAATATAACTGACATATAATAAACTGCATGTGTTTAAAGTATAAAATTTGATAAGTATTGACATTTGTATACAGCCATGAAACCATTACCAAAATTAGCATAAACATATCTATCACCCACAAAGGTTCCTCATAAACCTTTGTAATTTCTCCTTCCTGCCCTTCCCTTCCCTCATATCCCCAGGCAACCACTGATAAGCTATCACTGTAGATTAGTTTACTTTTTCTAGATTTTTATATAAATGGAATTATTCATAATGTACTTTTTTGGGAGGAGGGAATGGGTCTGATTTCTTTCACCCAGAATAATTAATTTGGGATTTATTCATGTTATAGTGTGTATCAATAGTTTGTTGCTTTTTATTACTGAATAGTATTTTATTGTATGGATATACAATACTTTGTTCACTGTTTATCCACCCACTTGTCGCTGGACATTTGGGTCGTTTCCATTTTTTTAGGGATTACAATTAAAGCCGCTTTGGTTACTTGTGTACAGGTCTATGTGTGGACATACTCATTTCTCTTGGATAAATCTCTGGGAATGAAGTGGCTGGGCTGTGTGGTAGGTGTATGTTAAACTTTGTAAGAAATTGCCAAACTGTTTTCCGAACTAGTTGTCCCATTTTACATTCCCACCAGCAGTGTGAGCATTCCGGTTGTTCTATATGCTCAGGAACTTGGTGTGATCACTGCTCTTTATTTCACTTGGTGTGGTTTTAATTATCAATTCCCTAATGACAGATGATATTGAGCATTTTTTCATGTGCTTATTTTATCCATAGATCTTCTTAAGTACTGTTCAAATCTTTTGCCCATTTCTTATTGGGCTGGTTTTTTAATATATTATTGTGTAGAGTTTTTATGTATTCTGGATACAGCTCCTTTATCATATACATGATTTGAAAATATTTTCTTGTGGTGTGTGATTTGTTTTTTTTTTTTTCATTCTCTCTACAGTGCCTTTCAAAGAGCAGAAGTTTTAAATTTTGATGAAGTCCAGTTTATAAATTTTTTATTTTATGGATAGTGCTTTTGGTGTCATATCTAAGAAATATTTGCCTCACCCAAGGTCACAAAGATTTTCTCTTATGTTTTCTTAGATTTGGGACTATGATTTTTGAGTTAATTTTTGTGCATGGTGTGGGATAAGGATTAAAGTCTTTCTTTTGGTGGTGGTCATGGTGGTTGTGTTTTTTGCCTGTGGATATCCAGTTGTTCCAGCACCATTTGTTGAATTGTCTCTGCAACTTTGTTGAAAAATAATTGATCATATATGTGTAGATCTATTTCTGGACTCTATTTTATTCAAATGATATTTTTGTATATATTTATGCCAATACAACACTGTTTCGATAACTATAGCTTTATAATAAATCTTGAAATCAGGTAGTATTAGCCATCCAACTTGTTCTTTTTGGAGCTAGTTTTGGCACTCCTAGTCCTCTGAATTTCCATATAAATTTTAGAATCAGCTTGTCAATTTCTACCAGAAAGATGCCTGCTGGTGATTTGATTGGCATTGCATTGAATTATAGATCAATTTAAGGAGAATTGACATCTTAGCAATATCACGTTTTCCTACTCATTAACATAGCATTTTTCTCTGTTAACTTAGGTCTTCCTTAATTTCTCTCAGCAATGTTTTATAGTTTTCAGTGTGCAGGTCTTACACATCTTTTGTCTATATCCCTACATGTTTCATATTTTTATGCTATTATTAATGGTAGTGCTTTTAAAATTTAAATTTCCAGTTGTTTGTTGTAGTATATAGAAATACAATTGATTTTTTTTTATATTGACCTTGTATCCTACAACCTTGCTAAACTCACTTATTACTTCTAGTGGCTTTTTCATAGATTCTATCAGATATTTAACATAGACAGTTATGTCTTGTGAGTAAAGACAGTTTTACTTTTTCCTTCCCAGTGTGGATGCCTTTCATTTCTTTTATTTTACCTTATTGCACTGAATAGGACCTCCAGTAAGAAGCTGAATAGAAGTGGTGAGATTAGACATCCTAATTTTGTTCCTGATGTTAAGAGAAAACATTTACTCTTTTTCTTGTCTTTGTTCTTCTGTATAAATGTGTCTTTCTTTTCTGTCTGCTTTTAAAATTTTCTCTTTATCGTTTATTTTTGAGCAATTTGATTATGAGACTCCATGTAGTTTTCTTCATCTTTCTTGTGTTTGAAGTTTGTTTTGTGTTTTGGATTTGTGGACTTAGTTTTCATCAAGTTTAGAAGTTTTCAACCATTATTTTTCAAATTTTTTTTAGTCCCCCTCCACTTCTCCTTTGGGGACTCCAGTTATAGGTTTATTTAATCGCTTGATATTGCCCCACAATTCACTGATGCCCTGTTAATTTTTTTCCAGTCCTTTTTCTGTGTTTCATTTTGGATAGTTTCTACTGCCTCCCCTTCAAGTTCACTAATCTTTTCTTCTGAAATATATAATCTCTTGTTAATCCCACCCAATGCATTTTTCATTTCAGACGATGTAGTTTTCACCTCTAGAAGTTCAACTTGGTCTTTTTTTTATATCTTCCATGTCTTCACTTAACATGTTCTTCCCTCTAGCTTCTGAACATATGAAATATAGTCATAATAATTGTTTCAACGTCCTTGTCTACTAATTCTATCATTTCTCAGTCAGTTTCAGTTGATTGGCTTTTCTCTTCATTATGGGTCATATTTTTCTGCTTCTTTGCGTGCCTGGTAATTTTTTATTGTAAGTCAGGCATTGTGAATTTTACTTTGTTGGGTGTTGGATATTTTTGTATTCCTATAAATATTCCTGATCTTTGTCCTGGGATGTGCCTAAATTACTTGGAAACAAACAATTTGATTCTTTTAAGCATTGTTGTGCAGGACCAGAGCTGTGTTTAATCTAAGGGTATTTTTCCCCTTTTATTGAAGTAAGACCCATCTTTGTACTCTAACCAATGCTCCTGAATGATGAGATTTTCCTCTCTGGCAGATGGAAACAGGCACCATTCCCATCTCTGTGTGATCTCTAAGGATTGTTGTCTCTTTTTCATGGTTCTTTCCCCAGCCTCTTTCCTCATGTGTATGTGATAATTAGTACTCCGCTGAGCACTTGACGGGAAGCCTCTACACCTCTCCAGAGTTCTCTCTGTGTAGCTCTCTCCTCTCTAGAACTCTTTCCCGGGCACAGCCTAAAATATCTCTTCAGGCAGTAAGTGGATACGGCTTACCTTGCTTGTTTCCCATCCCTCAGGGATCACTGTTCTTTATTGCCTATGTCCAATGCCTTGAGTGCCATTCTCACATATCTTGTCTAATTTTTTAGTTGTTTTAGGCAGAAGGGTAAATCTGGGCCCTGTTACTCCATCTTGATCAGAAATAGAAGTTCCAGTTAATTTATATAGCCAAGTGGCTATCGGCTAACCTGTTGGGCAGGGTAGAGTTCGATTATAATACAGAATTCCTAAAACATAGAGTCTTAAGGCTCTTTCTGAGATCTGCCCAAATTGGGGCTCACAGTTGCTTCCATTTTGTTTTCCAGGTATGGAAAATATAGTTGCTTTACTAGGGAATGTACTTCACAAAGGGTCATTTCCAAAGAAGCCTAGGATAATGGCTCTTATTCACTGGCCACATGCTCCTGATCAGAGCTTTAGTTTTATAAGGCTACTATTTATGGTGTCCCTTTTCTGTGTCTAGCACTTTGTGTGAGCCTTGTTAATCCTCACAACCATATTTTGAGGTATGTGCTATAATTCCCACTTTATAGTGGAGAATACCAAAGCTCCAGGAGGTATAAGACCTTTTAAGAGTTCACAGCTAAGAAGTGCTGGTGTTGGTACTCAGGTTCTGAAGCCTCAGTCCTTTCTTCTGCACTAGGGTGACTAGGTTGTTTAAAGGTGGCTTTCAGTCACTTTCACCAAAGGCATGGCTCTCACTACCAGGAGTCTATAGAAGCCTATTTTTGTCTCCAAGATTTGCAGATGTTGCAAACATTCAAAAATATGACCATAACAAAGACAGGACTTCCTTTCCAAAATGGCATATTTCTTCTAAGTACAGAGTATTTTAAAGTCTGTTCTAAGTACTAGGCCAGTGATTTCTCAAACTTGAGTTTGTGTCACTTGGAAATACAGATTGCTGGGCCACATCTCCAGAGTTTCTGATTCAGCCCGGGAATTTGCCTTTTAACATGTTCTCTGGTGATGTTGATGCTGATAATCCAGAGACTTTGGAAAACAATTTGGCATTATTTTCAAGTGTAGAACCATAAAATATTTTATAACTCAGCAATTCCGTTTCTGGATATATACAAGTGCTGCTCAGTAGAAATGATATTTGAGCCATGTATGTAACTTAAAATTTTCTAGTGGTCATATTTAAACAGATGAAATTAATTTTAGTACATTTTATATTTGACTGAAAATACCCAAGATGTTATCATTTTGAACTGTAATCAATATAGCATATTATGAATGAGATAGTTTACATTTTTTGTGCTAAATTTTATAAATCCACTATGTATTTTATACTTAGAGTATGTCTCAATTTGGATGCCAAATTTTTATCAGAAATGCTTGATCTCTATTAGATTTCATAAAATTTGCAATCGAAAAAGCAGAATCACATACCCTAATAATTCCAAACATACCTAAAAGTCCCAATACATTAATCACGTACCAAAAAATTATTTTCTCTTAATATATGCATGTACATTAACACAACTGGTTCTTTTTTTTAGAAGATTTGATTTGACTTTGAAGCAATAACATATCAGTTTCAAAACTATCTCTGTCCAAGTTAAATAACTTTACTGATACTTAAGTCATATTTTTAACATTAAATTCAAAAAGGTATTGCATAAATTTATAAGCAACTATAAATTTATCAATGTCAGCAAAGCATTCTTCAAATTTTTCTTAAAATTGATTTATGTTAGAAAATGTGTAAAATTAATTTCACTGTAATGTACTCTGAAAAGTTTCAGTTTTAACACGAAATTTTGTGCCTGTTTAGCTTGGTTAGCTAGGTTACAAATCAGCATTTCCTTTTTTTTTAGGAGCTTCAAATTAAGCTCATTTACATGTAGTCTGATATCAATGAGAAAATATAAATTACTCTGCCATTTTTTTGTCTTTAAGTATTTTTTTGTCTTTAATTATTGAATATTTGAAAAGCATTTTTTTGTTTTAATGAAATCTTGAATTGGACTTAACAATACAATAAATCTTTGTATATTTCTTCCATGACTTAACCAATAAGTACAGGCAAAGAACACAGATATTAAATGTATTGTGTTCTATTTCTTTTAAGAGTTCCATTGTCTGGCATTGATCCATAGCATTTGCAAATATTTACTGAATGATTTAACAATGGTATCCATGACACTTTTCAGGAATCTGCTTTAGAAGACTGAACATGAGTATCATACAGATACAGAATCAGCTCAGATTCTGTTTAAAATCACTTCAAGATGTTTCACTGTACATTTAATTTTGATTACAGGTGACTAATGTCATCAATTCTTTTTGACTGTTGAGAAGCAAGTTATCAAGTTCCCTATGTCTTTGCTAAAAATGTCTCTTAATATTGTCCATTTTTTGCACAGCAAACAAATAGCTTTTTTCCTTTTGCTCTGCTCCAACAAATTGCAATTGCTGTTTATCATGAGATTTCCAACATACTTTCAGCCAGGCTCCTTTTTCTTTACTGTTCTGGTTCTACTGCCAGTTTCTGCATCTCCTTTTGATTCTGCATCTGTAGTATGCCTCCTTTTCATTATTTTACTTTGTTTTATTTTTATTGGAGTATAGTTGCTTTACACTGCTGTGTCAGTTTCTGCTATACAGCAAAGTGAATCAGCCATACGTATACATATATCCCCTCTTTTTTGGATTTCCTTGCCATTTAGGTCACCACAAGACACTTAGTAGAGTTCCCTATGCTATACAGTAGGTTCTCATTAGTTACCTATTTTATACTTAGTGGGGTATATATGTCAATCCCAGTGTGCCAATTCATCCCACCACCCCCTTCCCTCTTGGTATTCCATACACTCGTTCTCTACAACTGTGTCTTTATTTCTCCTTTGCAAATAAGATCATCTAAACCATTTTTCTAGATTCCACATATATGCATGAATATACTATACTTGTTTTTCTCTTTCTGACCTCACTATGAATGACAGTCTCTAGGTCCACCCAGGTCTCTGGAAATAACACAATTTCGTTCCTTTTTATGACTGAGTAATATTCCATTCTATATATGTACCACATCTTCTTTAACCATTCCTCTGTTGATGGACACCTGGGTTGCTTCCATGTCCTGGCTATTGTAAATAGTGCTGCAATGAACATTTGGATGTATGTGTCTTTTTGAATTATGGTTTTCTCTGGATATATGCCCAGTAGTGGGATTGCTGGATCATATAGTAGTTCTATTTTTAGTTTTTTAAGAACGTCCATACTGTTCTCCATAGTGGCTTTGTCAATTTACATTCCCATCAACAGTGTAAGACGGTTCCCTTTTCTCCACACCCTCTCCAGCATTTATTGTTTGTAGATTTTTTAATGATGGCCATTCTGACTGGTGTGGGTTGATACCTTATTGTAGTTTTGATTTGCATTTCTCTAATAATTAGTGATATTGAGAATCTTTTCATGTGTTTGTTGGCCATCTGTATGTCTTCTTTGGAGAAATGTCTATTTAGATCTTCTGCCCATTTTTGGATTGGGTTGTTTGTTTTTTTGATATTGAGCTGCATGGGCTGTTTGTATATTTTGGAGATGAATCCTTTGTCAGTTGCGTCATTTGCAAATATTTTCTCCCAATCTGAGGGTTGTCTTTTCGTCTTGTTTATGGTTTCCTTGGCTGTGCAAAAGCTTTTAAGTTCCATTAGGACCCATTTGTTATTTTTGGTTTTATTTTCATTACTCTATGAGGTGAGTCAAAAACGATCTTGCTGCAATTTATGTCAAAGAATGTTCTGCCTATGTTTTCCTCTCAGAGTTTCATAGTGTCTGGCCTTACATTTAGGTCTTCAATCCATTTTGAGTTTATTTTTCTGTATGGTGTTAGGGAGTGTTCTAATTTCATTCTTTTACATGTAGCTGTCCAGTTTTCCCAGCACCACTTATTAAAGAGACTGTCTTTTCTCCACTGTATATTCTTGTCTCCTTTGTCACAGATTAGCTGACCATAGGTACGTGGGTTTATCTCTGGTCTTTCCATCCTGTTGCTTTGATCTCTATTTCTGTTTTTGTGCCAGTACCATACTGTCTTGATTACTGTAGCTTTGTAGTATAGTCTGAAATCTGGGAGCCTGATTCCCCCAGCTTCATTTTTCTTTCTCAAGGCTGCTTTGGCCATTCGGAGTCTTTTGTGTTTCTATACAAATTGTAAAATATTTTGTTCTAGTTCTGTGAAAAATGTCATTGGTAATTTGATAGGGCACAATATTGATTCTTCCAATCCAAGAACATGGTATATCTCTCTATCTGTTTGTGTCATCCTTGATTTCTTTCATCAGTATCTTATAGTTTTCAGCATACAGGTCTTTTGCCTCCTTAGGTAGGTTTATTCCTAGGTTTTTTATTCTTTTGAATGTGATGGTAAATGGAATTGTTTCCTTCATTTCTCTTTCTGATCTTGCATAGTTAGTGTATAGGAATGCAAGAGATTTCTGTGCATTTATTTTGTATCCTGCAACTTTACTAAATTCATTGATTAGCTCTAGTAGTTTTCTGGTAGCGTCTTTAGGATTCTCTATGTATAGTATCATGTCATCTGCAAAGAGTGACAGTTTTCCTTCTTTTCCGATTTGGATTCCTTTTATTTCTTTTTCTTCTCTGATTGCCGTGGCTAAAACTTCCAAAACTATGTTGAATAATAGTGGTGAGAGTGGGCAACCTTGGCTTGCTCCTGATCTTAGAGGAAATGGTTTCAGTTTTTCACTATTGAGAACGATGTTGGCTGTGGGTTTGTCATATATGGCCTTTATTATGTTGAGGTAGGTTCCCTCTATGCCCACTTTCTGGAGAGTTTTTATCATAAATGGGTGTTAAATTTTGTCAAAAGATTTTTCTGCATCTACTCAGATGACCATATGGTTTTTATTCTTCAGTTTGTTAATATGGTGTATCACATTGATTGATTTGCATATATTGAAGAATCCTTGCATCCCTGGGATAAATCCCACTTGATCATGGTGTATGATCCTTTTTATGTGTTGTTGGTTTTGGTTTGCTAATATTTTGTTGAGGATTTTGCATCTATGTTCATCAGTGATATTGACCTGTAATTTTCTTTTTCTGTGATGTCTTTGTCTGGTTTTGGTATCAGGGTGATGGTGGCCTCGTAGAATGAGCTTGGGAGTGTTCCTCCCTCTGCAATATTTTGGAAGAGTTTGAGAAGGATAGCTGTTAGCTTTTCTCTAAATGTTTGATAAAATTCACCTGTGAAGCCATCTGGTCCTGGACTTTTGTTTGTTGGAAGATTTTTAATCACAGTTCAATTTTATTATTTGTGATTGGTCTGTTCATATTTTCTATTTCTTCCCAGTTCAGTCTTGGAAGGTTGTGCTTTTCTAAGAATTTGTCCATTTCTTCCAGGTTGCCATTTTATTGGCATAGAGTTGCTTGTAGTAGTCTCTCATGATCCTTTGTATTTCTGCAGTATCAGTTGTAATCTGTCCTTTTTCATTTCTAATTTTATTGATTTGAGTCCTCTCCCTTTTTTTCTTGATGATTATGGCTGAAGATTTATCGATTTTGTTTATCTTCTCAAAGAACCAGAACCAGCTTTTAGTTTCATTGATCTTTGCTATTGTTTTCCTCATTTCTATTTCATTTATTTCTGCTCTGATCTTTATGATTTCTTTTCTTCTACTAACTTTAGGGGTTTTTTTGTTCTTGTTTCTCTAGTTGCTTTAGGTGTAAGTTTAGGTTGTTTATTTGAGATTTTTCTTGTTTCTTGAGGCAGGATTTTATTGCTATAAACTTGCCTCTTAGAACTGCTTTTGCTGCCTTCCATAGGTTTTCGGTCATCGTGTTTTCATTGTCATTTGTTTGTATGTATTTTTTGATTTCCTCTTTGATTTCTTCAGTGATCTCTTAGTTATTTAGTAGCATAGTGTTTAGCCTCCATGTGTTTGCGTTTTTTACAGTTTTTTTCCTTTAATTGATTTCTATTCTCATAGCACTGTGGTCAGAAAAGATGCTTTACACAATTTCAATTTTCTTAAGTTTACTGAGGCTTGATTTGTGACCCAAGATGTGATCTATCCTGGAGAATGTTCTGAGAAGAAAGTGTATTTTGCTGCTTTCAAATGGAATGTCTTATAAATATCAATTAAGTCTATCTGGTCTAATGTCTCATTGAAGGCTTGCATTTCCTTATTAATTTTCTGTCTGGATGATCTGTCCATTGGTGTAAGTGGTGTGTTAAAGCACCCAACTATTATTGTGTTACTGTCGATTTCCCCTTTTATGGCTGTTAGCATTTGCCTTACGTATTGAGGTGCTCCAATGTTGGGTGCATAAATATTTACAATTGTTATATCTTCTTCTTGGATTGATCACTTGATCATTATGTAGTGTCCTTCTTTGTCTCTTGTAATAGTCTTTATTTTAAAGTCTATTTTGTCTGATGTGAGTATTGCTACTCCAGCTTTCTTTTGATTTCCATTTGCATGGAATATCTTTTTCCATCCCCTCACTTTTAGTCTGTATGTGTCCCTAGGTCTGAAGTGGGTCTCTTATAGGCAGCATATATATGCGTCTTTTTGTATCCATTCAGCCAGTCTGTGTCTTTTGGTTGGAGCATTTAATCCATTTACATTTAAGGTAATTATCGATATGTATGTTCCTATTACTATTTCCTTAATTGTTTTGGGTTTGTTTTTGTAGGTCTTTTTCTTCTCTTGTGTTTCCCACCTAGAGAAGTTCCTTTAGCATTTGTTTTAAAGCTGGTTTGGTGGTTCTGAATTCTCTTAGCTTTTGCTTGTCTGTAAAACTTTTGATTTCTCTGTCAAATCTGAATGAGATCCTTGCTGGGTAGAGTAATCTTGGTTGTAGGTTTTTCGCTTTCATCACTTTAAATATATCCTGACACTCCCTTCTGGCCTGCAGAGTTTCTGCTGAAACATCAGCTGATAACCTTACAGGGATTCCCTTTTATGTTATTTGTTGCTTTTCCCTGCTGCTTTTAAAATATTTTCTTTGTATTTAGTTTTTATTGGTTTGATTAACATGTGTCTGGGCATGTTTCTCCTTGGGTTTATCCTGTATGGGACTCTCTGCACTTCCTGGAGTTTGGTGACTGTTTCCTTTCCCATGTTAGAGAAGTTTTCAACTATAATCACTTCAAATATTTTCTGGAACACTTTCTCTTTCTCTTCTTTTTCTAAGACCCCTATAATTCGAATGTTGGTGTGTTTAATGTTGTCCCAGTGGTCTCTGAGACTGTCCTCAATTCTTTTCATTCTTTTTTCTTTATGCTGCTCCCTGGCAGTTATTTCCACCATTTTATCTTCCAGCTCACTTAACCATTCTTCTGCCTCAGTTATTCTGCTATTGATTCCTTCTGGTGTATTTTTCATTTCAGTTATTGTGTTGTTCATCACTGGTTGTTTGTTCTTTAGTTCTTCTAGATCCTTGTTAAACATTTCTTGTATCTTCTCAATCCGTGCCTCCATTGTATTTCTGAGATCTTGGATCATCTTTACTATCATTACTCTGAATTCTTTTTCAGGTAGATTGCCTATTTCCTCTTCATTTATTTGGTTTTGTGGGTTTTTACCTTGCTCCTTCATCTGCAACTTATTTCTCTGTCATCTCGTTTTGTCAAATTTACTGTGTTTATGGTCTCCTTTTTGCAGGCTGCAGTGTCATAGTTCCCATTGTTTCTGTTGTCTTCCCCCTGGTGGGTGAGTTTGGTCCAGGGGATTGTGTAGGCTTCCTGGTGGGAGGGACTGGTGCCTGTGCTCTGGTGGGTGGAGCTGCGTCTTTTCCCTCTGATGGGCAGGGCCACATCAGGTGGTGTGTTTTGAGGTGTCTGTGAGCGTAGTATGACTTTAGGTATCCTGTCTGCTGATGGGTGGGGCTGTGTTCCTTTCTTGCTGGTTGTTTGGCATGAGGTTTCCAGCACTGGAGCCTGCAGGCAGTTGGGTGGAGCCAGGTCTTGGTGTGGGGATGGATACCTCCAGGAGAGCTCAGACCAATTAATATTCCCTGGACTAAGGAATTCTCTGGTGGTCCAGCATCCTGGACTTGGTGCTCCAACCCCGGAAGCCCAGGTCCAACCCCTGGCCAGGGAACCAAGAGCCTGCAAACTACGTAGCATGACCAGAGAAAAAAGAAAGAAAAAAAAAAAAGGAAAATAAAACAAACAGGCAAAAAAAACCCAAGACAAGTAGCAAAAACAAAAACAAACAAATGGCAACAACAACCCACACACACACAAAAAAAGAAGAAAACAAACAGACAAACCAAGCCCAAGACAAATGGTAAAAACAAAACCAAACAACCAGAAAGAAACAAAGAAGCAGACAGAAAAAACAAAAACAAACATAGAAAACAAAAAACAAGAGAACAAACAAAGAATTCAAAAATGAGAACAATCAATAAGGACTACACTAATGAAAACAAAAAATGAAAAACAAAACAAAAACTGAAAGCAAACTAATATTTTTTTAAAAGGCAAAGAAAACATAAAACCAACACATAAAAATGATCCCAAAAAAATCAAAAACAGGAAAAAAACCCCAAAAAAGTAAAAATAGAAAAATAAAAAATATTAAAAAATAAAAATAAGTAATGAAAACAATAACACCAACAACTGAACAAAATGAAGCGAACAAAAAAGGAATAATAGTAATAAGAATATTTTCCTGGCGCCTCCTCTGTCAGCATCCTTGCTCCCACAGTGAGCCACAGCCAACCCCTGCCTCCCCAGGAGGCCCTCCAGTACCTCTAGGTAGGTCTCTGGACCTGCTGTGGGCCCTGTGGGGCACTCAGACTCTCACCTGACCAAACTACCGCATGTACTTCTCCCCAGAGTCCACTGCTTCTAAAGCTAGACAGGTCTCAGTTGTGGGAACACTCATTGTCTATTCATATGTTCCCAGACACAGGATTTACCAAGCTGATCATGGAGATTTAATCCACAGCCTGTGTAGTTGCACCGCCCCTGGAGCTCAGCTTTTGTTTTGGCCCCACCTCTCCATGTGCACCACCCTCAGGTGGCTGTTCCCCACCCAGGCGAGAGGGAGCAAAAACAGTGGCTGATTGGGGCACACTTACTCAGGCCAGGGAGGGGTATGGCAGCCACAACTGGGGTATGCACCAAGTGCCTGTGGTGGCAGAGACCAGCAGGCAGTTGTAACAGACTGGGGCACGCTCGCTCTGGTGGAGTCCTTCCCAGTGCCCACGGAGGCAAGGGCTGGCATGTGAGGCTGATGGTGGCCCCACCCATTGCATGCCACTCAACGATGGCACTTCATTTCCTAGGCAGACCATGCTTCCTCTAGGGGCATTCCCAGCCACGGAGCCCCTTACTCCCATCCCCTCTGTTGTATCGGCACAGCCAACAGCAGCCCTCTCCCTGGATCTGCTCTCTTAACCCCGCACTTTAACACTCAGCCCCCACCAGCACTGGTGGATTCCTGTCTCAGGCAGGGGTGCCCAGGGCTGTTTCCCAAGGAGGCTTTGGAATGGGCGGCGCTCAGGACCCTGGAGCCTATGTGGGTCAAGGAGACCTTGGCTTGAGGGGCAGGCAAGCCTGCTCAGATGGGTGCCCCTCCCAGTTCCCACAAATGCCCCAGGGTTGTAGGTCCCTTTTTTGATTCCTCTTTTCTGTTTTTCCTTCTTTCTTCCTACCCAGTTGTGAGGGGATTTATATCTTGTCCTTTCAGGTGTCCAAAGTCTTACACTAATGTTCAGCAGGTGCTCTGTGAGAATCGTTCCATTTGCAGATGTATTCTTGATGTACTTGTGAGGAGAGACAAATTCTGCATCCTCCTATTCTGCCATCTTGACTCCTCCTATGCCTCCTTTTTAAATTTTAAAATTTATACATACTTATTTTTAACTAAAAAATATTTAATTATATTACAATTAAAATAGTAAGACTAGGGCTTCCCCGGTGGCGCAGTGGTTGAGAATCTGCCTGCCAATGCAGGGGACACAGGTTCGAGCCCTGGTCTGGGAAGATCCCACATGTCGCGGAGCAGCTGGGCCCATGAGCCACAACTACTGAGCCTGCGCGTCTGGAGCCTGTGCTCCACAACAAGAGAGGCCACGATAGTGAGAGGCCCGCGCACCGCGATGAAGAGTGGCCCCCGCTTGCCGCAACTAGAGAAAGCCCTCGCACAGAAACAAAGACCCAACACAGCCAAAAAAATAAAATACATTTAAAAAAATAAATAAAATTAAGACTGTATAAAAAAACAAACAAACCCAGTTTCTTAGTCAAATTTTTAATGCTCAACAGCCACATGTGATTAGAGGCTACTGTATTGCACAGGTATATAGCCAAGACAAGCTCTTGCACATGTGCACAGGGAGAAAGGTTAAATGAATATAAGGTTGAAGATGATTACCTCAGGTGGGGGACACAGGGGTGGGATAGATATAATTATTGTCAAGATTATAGTTTTTATTTTGCCTGGTGGATTCATGGTGTTTATTAAATTTAAAAATAACTAAATAACTAAGAGGGAGCCATCTTAATAGTTTAGAATGTGTCCTTCTAGACAGTTTCTGTACAAATACTCTCTGTATCCATATGTATATGTATATAAAGTACACAGAAACCTTTACTGAACAAATGGGATCATAGTGTTCTCTTTTTGTGGATTTCAGATACACAGATTTTTGGATTAATCAAAACCTTTGTACATGACACTCTTACCATTGATCTATGTTTAGCCATGTTAGATCCATGTTAGAATTTTCAATAAACACTAAAAAAAATTCTAGGAGTTTCACATGTATGTTCATATCTGTACAACTTACACGTATACAATGTGAATTTTTTTTCCCATTCACTTAATCTTACTCCCTTTTTCATCAGTTGGTCTTTTCTCCCTTCTTCCCTTTTCTCCTAGGATGGAGGAGGAACAAATGTTCCCACACAATAGATGCTAATAGTAAGTTAGCAGCTTCTCAACAACACGTGGTTTATCTCCCCACCACCACCATGCCCCTCACCCCTCAGTGGAGAAGCTCTACTGCAAGAGAAAGTTCACAGCAACAAAGTTTAGCGACTTTCAAAAGAAGCTATTTCTTATTAAAACCACGCCTTTTCTTGCATGTGTATCTCACCATCTTCCTCTGCCATTGTGTTCAATTTGTTGTTTTATTATGAAGCAAAGACTCTTTTAATTTTGGAAATAACATTTCTTTTAAAATCAGTCAGGTGATACTTTTCTTAGTAATGAATGTTGGAAAGTTTTAAGCTCACTTTAATATTAAAATACTAACTTTAAATACTGAGATACAGTTGACATATAGCATATTAGTTTCAGATGTACAACATAATGATTCATTATTTCTGTATACTGTGAAATGTTCACCTTGATAAGTGTAGTTAACATCCATCACCATACAGAGTTACAAATTTTTTTTCTTGTGATGAGAATTTTTAAGATCTACTACCCTTAACAACTTTCAAATATACAATGCGGTATTATTAATTATAGTCACCTTGCTGTATGTCACATCCCCATGACTTTTATTTTATAACTGGAAGTTTGTACATTTTCACCATTTTCACCCATTTTGTGCACCCCCAATCCCTACCTCTGGCAACCACCAATCTGTTCTCTGTATTTATGATTTGGGGTTTAAAATTTTTTTTTAATTTTTTGTTTTTAGATTCCACATATAAGTGAGATTATATATTTTTGTCTTTCTCTGACTTATTTCACCTGCATAATGCCCTCAAGGTCCATTCATGTTGTCAAAAATGGTAAGACTTCCTTCCTTTTTATGGCTGAATACTATTCCATTGTGTATATATACCACATTTTCTTTATCCATTTATCCATTGATGGTCACTCAGGTTGTTTTCATGTCTTGGCTATTGTAAGTAATGCTGTAATGAATGTGTGTGGGGGGGTCCATATATCTTTTTGATTTAGTGGTTTTTTTCCTTCAGATAGATACCCAGAAGTGGAATTGCTGGATTGTATGGTAGTTCTACTTTTAATTTTTTTCAGGAACCTCCCTAGTGTTTTCCACACTGACTGCACCAATTTACACTCCTACCAACAGTGCACAAGTGTTCCCTTTTCTCCACATCCTTGCCAACACTTGTTATTTCTTGTTTTTTGTTTTTTTTAAAAGAAATTCACGTTCTTTTATTTATTTATTTATTTATTTATGACTGTGTTGAGTCTTCGTTTCTGTGCGAGGGCTTTCTCTAGTTGCGGCAAGTGGGGACCACTCTTCATCGCGGTGCGCGGGCCTCTCACCATCGCGGCCTCTCTTGTTGCGGAGCACAGGCTCCAGACGTGCAGGCTCAGCAATTGTGGCTCACGGGCCCAGTTGCTCCGTGGCATGTGGGATCTTCCCAGACCAGGGCTCGAACCTGTGTCCCCTGCATTGGCAGGCAGATTCTCAACCACTGCGCCACCAGGGAAGCCCCTTCTTGTTTTTTTTGATAATAGCCATTCTAAAGGGCATGAGGTGATATCTCCTTGTGGTTTTAGTTTGTATTTACCTGATGATTAATGGTGTAGAGCATCTTTTCATATACCTGTTGGCCATCTGAATATCTTTGGAAAAAATGTCTATTCAAATCCTCTGCCCATTTTTTAATTAGATTGTTTATTTGTTTATTTTTTGCTGTTGAGTTATATGTATTTTTTACATATTTTGGATTTGCAAATATTTTCTCCTATGCAGTGTCTTGCCTTTTCATTTTGTTGATGATTTCCTTTGCTGTGCTGAAGACTTTTAGTCTGATGCAGTCCCACTTGTTTATTTTTGCTTTTGTTGCCTTTGCTTTTGGAGTCAGGTCCAAAAAACAATCATTGCCAAGCTGATGTCAAAGAGCTTACCACTTATGTTTTCTTCTACAAGTTTTATGGTTTCAGGTCTTACTGTCTTAACTTCAAATCCTTGATCCACTTTGAGTTAATTTTTGTGTATGGTGTAAGATAGTGGTCCAGTTGCATTCTCTTGCACGTGGCTCTCTTGTTTTTCCAGCACTATTTATTGAAGACACTGTCCTTTCCCCATTGTATATTCTTGGCTCATTTGTCATAAATTAATTGGCCATATATGCATTAACACTAACTTTTGGAATAGCCCTCTCTGAAGGCTGTTAACTATTAAATATTAAGGTAATTATTAATTTAAAGAAGTTGTCATTTTTGCCCATGTGAATTAGAGGATTAGGAGGTGAATGATAGAAGTAAAATATTAGGGTAGAGTTAGAAATTATTATTTGTATTGTTAGAATTTCAAAACTCTGACTTCACTGTAGAATTATCAAAGAGACTTCTTATATAACAAAAATAACAATGGCTACTATTACTACCTCATAAAAAAGAATCCAACAGTGTTTACACATACAGCAACCCACACATCAGCCAGGGGTCTAACTCTAAGGGAAGTGGTCACATCTAGGGTTAAATAAATAACTTCACAGGATATTTATTTATTTGCCTGGAAGTCTTGCCAGGCTCCTTAGGGAAGGAGGAAGAGGAAACTGTTAGAAGTAATTGTGTGTCTGATCACTGGCTTCAGCTTTTGTTCATTTACTCATATTCCTGTCCTTTTGTGTTGTCAAGTAAATGATCAGCAGTCCTTAGATGTATGTTCTTTGAAAGCAACGAGGAGATTGTAACCAGCTTGCTAGGTAGTTCCTGAGTGTTCTGTTTCATCCACCTTTCCCAAACCCCACAACCACACTGCCCAATTCTACCTGAACACAGTGAGTGATGGTTCCTGGGATGCTGTTCTTTCCAGGGAACAGCAAGTGATCATGATGTAAGATACCACTATAGTAAAAGCATGGAAAAATAGAACTCCCAAGACAGTATAAGTGGCTAAATACCAAATACGTCTTAACAGATAGTTTGTTAGGAAGAAGAGAAGGAAGGGAGGGAGGGAGGAAGGGAGGAAGGAAGGAAGGAAGGAAAAAAGAAAGTGAGGAGGAAGAAAAGAGACAGAGGGAGAGAAAAGGAGAGGAAAGGAGGGGAGTAAACTGAGCCACAAATTCAAACCTGAAAAATGACCTTTCTAATCAGGATCTGATGTCATAACCCTTCTGCAGATATGTTTGGTGGGCTAAGTCAGAGTGCCATATGTATGGATTCTTGAATACAGAGAATATATGGTAGTGAATAGTGATACTTCTAATTGGTGCATTTTTATTTTTCTTAGTGAAGCTAAAATTAATTCCTTAGTATTTTACGGCTGTCTGCTCATTCTGATATATGGTGTATTAGTCTACTCGACTGCCCTAGCAAAATGCCATAGACTGGGTGGCTTAAACATCATAAACATATTTCTCACAATTCTGGAGGCTGGGAAGCCCAAGATCAAGATGCTGGCTGATTCATTACCTGGATAGAGCTCTCTTCCTGGCTTGTAGATGGTTGCCTTCTCACTATGTCCTCATATAGACTTGCCTCACTGCATGCATACAGATCTTATAAGGCTACCAATCCTATTGGATTAGAACCCCACCCTTATGACCTCATTTAACCTTAATTGCCCTATGTCCTAAAAGCCCTAGTCCCAAATAGAATCACACTGAGGGTTAGGGCTTCAACATATGAATTTTGGGGGTGGAGGGGACACAATTCAGTCTTATCATATGATCTTATGCTAAAAGTTTGGTTATGTTTGGTTATTCCCTTAAATTAAATGATGACTTGGGTTATGAATTGATTCTGTTCACTTTTTTGACTTGTACAATTTTGTCCATTGTAAATAACTGCCTTAAGGAAGTGTACATTTCAAAAGAGTAAAATGAATAAAACTATAGAGCCAGCTAAGCATATCATATCATCATATTTTAAGTGTGAAAATAACAGGAGTTCCAATCGATGCCAGCAGAATTCACAAACATGTATTATGTATCTTCTATACATTAGAAGTTCTGAAGGGTTGCTGTTTTCTACATAGATTCTGGTGTGCGACTGATATCCCTACTGAAGGAAACCCGAGTTTGTCTCAGCATTAAAGCCACACTAAGTTCTTTGGAATAGTGACCATCGTGCCATGGCTCAGAGCAGGGAAGGAAAGTTCTTCTGGCAATCTGTATGCAGTTGTCTTTAGTATTAATGATCGGGATATGAAATGTGCATATGTTTTTGTTTAGTATAAATGTGGGCATGAATTGCATCTGATAGTGAATGAAAAACAGAAATTCATGAGTCCTCTTGAGAGGAGTGTCCTTATTTACACTAGTTCAGAGGTCTTTATACTAGAAAGCTGAGAGCAGGTGAGGAAAGAGGCAGCTTTGTTTTCAGAAAGATGGGGTGGGAGGTTCAGAAGACATTCCCAGCAGAGATATGCCAAGGACAGAGTGCCATGTGATTTCAGAGGAAAGCCATGAGCCTGAGGCAAGATGCCTGTTACAGAGGAAAGAAATGATGCAGGAAGATGGCTCGTCTGTTCTTGGGACCTGATCATGGTGTTGCTGCTGATTCGGGGCTCCACACACCTAGCACAGCCTGACTCATACTGCCCTCCTTCCTCCATCTAGCTAGTCCTCCTGTTCTTTACTTGCTTTTTGGATGAAGGCAGGGAACACATATGACCATCTTCATCATGCAGTTGACTTGAGATTTTCCTTTTCACTAGATTAGTTCCCAAGGCTTATCAAGTACCTGGCTCATTGTGGGCAGGTTAAAATTAATTAGTGATTGGAATGGAAGATTGATTGGGGTTATTAGGAAGGTGACATTTAACCAGTATCTTTTAAAAATGAGTAGGGTTCTAATCCTTGGCAGTTGAACAGACAGGGCTTTGAGTAGCATAACCAAAGCTGTGGATATGGGAAAGTCCAGGATGTTGACTGGTTGGATTTCAGTACAAACTTCGAATTGGAAAGAAGCCTGGAAAGTTATGTTTGAATTAAATCCCTGAATGCCAAGCTAAAGAATTTGAAATATACAGACGAGTTATTTGCTTTCTCAATACTTCCGTTGCTTGGGTATGCTGCAGCTAAATGCAGTCAACTCTTATTTAGCTGGATATTAAAAAATGAAAAATGTCCTGTCAAGAAACTTTGAATCATCCTTTCTCTTTTTCCGGCTGTCTTTCAGCCAGATCCCTGCTTGTTAGGATGAAGGGAGAGGGAGAAAAAAATGGAGATAAAACTAAAGCTCATTTGGTCGCTTCATTCTTAGCTATGTCATAGGCCGAGAGATCAATGTTAATCTATTACAATCAGAATTACATTTTTTTTAGCCAAAGGCTGATTTAAGATATGGGCAAAGAGCAGGTTAATTTAATTTTGAAAATAAGTTATAAAGATCAAGGCAGTACAAAGTTAGAGTGCATTTCTGAGTGGAAACACAAGTAACAGAATTAGCTTTATAAGAGTAGCATGATAAATAAATATATCACCATAATTAACTAGTAGGAGGTAACTTTTGCTCTGAACTTTAAAGCAGAAATGCAATTAATAAGTATAATGGGGTTTTGAAATCACATATGGGCTGTATTTATCCAGAGTTTCCTTTTGGTCTGATCAACCCTCAGAATCTATAATATCATAAATACCATAAAATACCATAAAAGATACACACGCTAAATTCTGAGAAAGGGTTTCAACTATTTTTCATCTGCCTCCACTAATATATAAAGGGGAAATGGAGACTTTTGCCACTAGCACTTAAAATTATCATGTGCCAACATGAAAACGTTCATCATAAGGTCTCGATCTGCATGTATCTGCCAAATTTGTTATTTATTGCATTTCTGTCCTCATGATTGTGTCTCTTTAGCTCTCTTTAAAAGTGAGGTGATTGTTTAATTAAGGGATAATCAGTTCCTAGTGTGAATTATTCACACATTATGTAATTTTTATCCATACATGATGTACTCAACCATATGCACAGGGACTGAAAGGTGACTATGTTAAATGGAAACATTGATTTGATTAAGTGATGGGATTGGAGACAAATTCTGCCCTTCACTTCTTGCTAGTTTTTTGTAATAAGGTGACATACATATATATTTTTAAAGCCTCCATGCTTGGAAAAATATTCATGAATTTATCATCTTTATACATTATATTCTAGGAAATATTTTGCTATGACAATAATGAATAATAAGTATCAAATGATAATGGAACGTTTATATCTGCCATCTCATTTCATCAGTGCAAAATTAGCAGCCACAGTGGGAACCACCATCTGGGAGGTGTTTTAAACAGCACCATTTAAATTCCTCCTGGAATTTGACATGTATGAGTTATAAGAAAAGATTTGGAGAGAATGGTCCCTTTAAAAGGGTAAAAGCATCTCAGTTTGGCCACAAATAACAGTCCTTGAGGAGACATAATGGCTTTCCCAGTGGGGAAAGGTGACGCTTAAATCCATCCTCTGAAATGTCCTCATAGTTTTATCTGGCTTTGGCACTCTGGCCTCCCCAACACCCACCATCATGTGGCCTTGGATAATCTCCAGGTTTCTTCTTTAAACTGTTGCTGAAACCACTGGACGGGTCCAGCAAAATCATCCATCATTCTTTAACATAACCTAGAAGTGACAGTGTGTGCCTGCATATTTCTGCTTCTGCAAGCCATCCCCTCTCAGGGCAGAACTTAGTGCATGTTTGAAGCAATTGATGCCTTTCAGAATTGCATTAAAAATCTTCAAGTGTCCTAGTCAGGCAGAATTATCCGGGCCCTCCAGTGCGTGCATTGCCAATAGCACCAGTTCACCCCCCCAATTCTAATACTTAGAGTATGCTGCTTCCCCTCACCAGAGTGCCAGCTCCTTGAAGGATATGCATTCCTATCCTGGTAACCCTGCCTCTAGCACAGTACTGAGAAGACAGTAGGCTTTTAGTAAATATCTGTTGTGTCAATGAGTATGGAGTGAAAAGAAGCATAGATTTGGAGGCAAGCATATATGGAATCCAATCCTGGCTTTATACACTATGTGATTTGGGATGAGTTCTTAACCTTTCTGAGCCTTAGTTTCCTAAAAACAGGTTATAGTAGCCAGTTCACGAGGAGCTGTGAGGCTGATAATAGATTATGCGTGAAAAGCATATTGTAGACTCTAAATGCTCTCTGTTTGTTATTCCATTGATGTAACAGATCTTTGCCATGTATCAACTGTACACACCAGTCCAACCTATGCTGAGAGCTGTAGAGATGCAGAGATGGAGACAGATAGTTTCTGCTCTCAGGATGTGAGTGGTCTAACACTGGCTTCTTCTGTGTATCCCCTCACCCTAAGTATGAGACGTTCCTCATTACTGGTGCTCTTCATGGTACGCTGCCAGCAGTTTTGCAAAGCCTTTGTTCTCTGCTGCAATGCTAGTACTCAAGAATATTTCAGAACTGAGGAAGTGATGATGTCATATCCCAGCAGAATAAGAATCAGGAAAGCCTCCCATCCTAAAATTACAATGTAGCATACTTTTTTTTTATCATAATTAGATGACAATTCTTTATGAAGAAAGACAGCTAATTGAAGTCAGCCACAGGGAGAGTGAATTCAGATGTTTTCTGGGGCACTTAAAAGTGCATCCGATGGGACGCTGTGCTCACTGCTAGAAGCAAGCTGACTAGAAAACTTAAAAGATTTGTCAAAACAATGAATCCTTTCCAAACATTTTTCAAGCCCAACTTAAGCAAGAGAGGGAAGGAAAATGGTACCTAAAAGAGAGTCCCCTGTGTCAGCTCATGATTGCTTATGTTAAAGAGATGATGGAAAATCCCAGCATGTGGATAATTTTTTAAAAACGCATTTAGCTTTGATTTGAAAGTACATGTTAATGTTTAACAATGTTAGAGTAAAAAATAGTTTTTCCCCATGTATATTGCCTGTTAAATGGTAAGAAGGTGGCAGGGGGGGCACATGCCGTGTGTGAGTGAGCATGTAAATGAGTGTGTATGTACATGGGCAGTATTTATAGATTCACAATCTCTATGCCCAAAAGGGAAAATACTTGTAACTAGCAAGCATTGACTCAAAATGTTTTTAAATTAAGTGCTAGGTTGATAAGTAGTTGATCACATGTGCCATTGATTAGTGACTCCCTTTAACTAGGAGAGAAGTTTGTTTTTTTAATCAAATATTTTAAGTTCCTACTATGAGCAAAACATTATCCTGGGAACAAGGCAGAGGTACAGGTCAACCCTTGACTTTTGGATGTTTGAAGACTTTCAGGAATCCCCGAAGTCTGGGCAATTTCATTTCCATTAAAAGTAACATGAATCTTTTCAACTTGCACTAAATGTTGAACCTTCCCAAGCTTGATTCTAGGCCCAGTTCTCTTCTCATCCCCTCCCAAGGTTTCACATGCCATCTAAACGCTTCTGGCTCCCCATTGTGTACCTCTAGCCCACCCGTCTGCTTTGAGCTCCAGACCCATGTTCCACATTAAATCTCAACTTCGATATAGATGGTACCCCACATTCAGTGTGTCCAACCAAACCAGGGGATGCAGTCTAAGTGCAGTTACCACCATCCATCCAGTTCCAGGATGCTTCGATCTCCTTTGTTCTCATGTCTAGTCCACCACTATGTCATGCTGATTCTATTGGTTAAATATTTTTGAAATCCACATGCTTCTCTCCTTTCCCACCATAGTCTCAGTCACCATGATCTCTTGCTTGGTCCCTTCTTCTCCTCTGGCTCCTCTCCAATACCCTCTTTTTAGAAATGTGAGTCAGATCAGCTCACACCCATTACATCAGACCATTTAACAAGTCCCATTGCTCATAGACAAAAACCCAGAATGCTTGATGTGGTCTCCAAGACCAGCATGGCTCCCTGGGCTGTATATTCCTGCTACAGAGCCTGGAATAATCTTCGGCCGACTTCTTTATACGGTTAACCTTCTGGCTGCTCTCTAGACCTTACCTCAAAAGAAACTTCCACAAGAAAGCCTCTCCTAGCCCCTCAAACTGCCATAGTACAGAGTGCCTATCCTTCGGCTACATTGTGTGGCTATACATTTAGTCGTATGATTACCGATCAGTGTCTACCCCAACAGTGCCGTGTATTCACAAGAGTAATGACCCTTCTGTTTTACTCACCAATACATTCCCAGCTGGAGGGCTGGGAGGGGGCTTTGTCCTGAAGGACCTCCTGAGCCAAGTGAAACTATTTGGAATTTATCCAAAGGGCAATGGGAAGAAGTCTTTGAAGGATTGGAAGCAGGGGAACAGTGTGATGGGATGTACACTCTGGAAGAATCCCCGGGGACGAGGCATAGAGAAATCTAGACAAATACTCTTGAACACAGAAATAAGAGTCACAGTAACTGCAGGTCCTTGCCACTCTTTCTGTCTTCCACCTTTCCTCCCCTCCTCTCTAAATCCATTGAGGAGGTTACCCAGAGACCCTCTCAAACTAATGCTTGATCAACATCCAGTCGTCTGAACATTGATTGAATTCCTAACTACGTACTTGACACAAAGGATAATAAAGTGAGAAATGGTCCAGGTCCAAATGTACCTCTTCAGCCCACATCTCCGTAGAAATTCTAGAGACTGTCTAATAAGCAGAGTATAATCCAGTGGGAAAAGTGCTGCAGTGGGAGTTAGAATGGAGGTCTCGAACTCAGAGGATGTTATAACTGAAACACTTACCCGGGTGCAGCCAGAAAATGCCTCACAGAGATGGTGGCATTTGAACTGGTAGGAAGGGTAGGATTTTGTCGGAGGTAAATGAGGGGGCATTCAGTGGCTGGGACAGCATGTGAAGGGCATGGTGTGTTGGGGAATGGCTTTAGCCCTGGATGTGTGGGGTTGGGGATGGGAAAAGTGATGACATGTTGGGGCCACATTGTAAGAGGCCTGGTATTCTTAGCTCAGGGGTATGAATACCATATTGTGGGCCGCCAGAAATCACTGGACCACTCTTAATATCTCTGGATTAAAAAACAATACATGAGGAAATACTTTATATTAAAGGTTCATAGAGAAAGGAGTGACTGAGCCAGTGAGAGCAGTGATCTTCTGAGCCCAAGAAACGCAGGAGTGATTCTGGTCCTGAGGCAGATACACTGGGATCTGGGCCTCTGGTTGCAGTGAGCTGGCCCAGGCCTGCCCCTGGGAGGCTGAGTGGAGAGCCTAGCCGCACACGCTTGCATGTTCTGCCCTGACAGCCATCTTGATTGTTATTTTGCAGTTCCATGGAGAACGGGAGGCCACCCGATCCTGCAGACTGGGCCGTGATGGATGTCGTCAATTATTTCCGAACCGCAGGATTTGAGGAGCAAGCTAGTGCGTTTCAGGAACAGGTAACTCGGTCTAGAGAAACACATGATGAACATGATCACCTCCCTCTCCCACAGCGGGCAGAAGGGAGTGAGGAGGAAGAGGAGTAGAGAGCGGTGAAGGATGAGTGCAGCTCCCGATCATCCCAGCCCCTGAGAAACTGAGGGGGTGGGGGAGGGGAGGGCGGAAGTGACAAGCTAATGATTCCTTCCTGCAAGAGAAAAACCCAAGTCCCGAAAGAAGAGGAGACACGGTCGCAGCTGCAGAGAGGAGGGCTAAGTCTCCTCAACATCTGCATCTTCTGAAAGACGGCACAGCCCTACCTTCCACACAAACACACTAGAAAGCAGAAAAGAGAGAAAAAGGAGGGACCAATCTGGCTGAGAGGCATGCAGCCTCGTCTGCTCCTGGGCTTGGCACCACCTGAGCGGTTAATCAAGTCTCCTCCAGTTTGCTTGCTGGGTGCTGAGCAAAGTCTAGTGGAAAGAGGACAGGATTTAGACTCAGATCCTCGTTCTTGTAACTCTATGTGACCCCAGACAAGTTACTATGACTCTCTGAGTCTTGGTTTCACATCTGTAAGAGGAGGCTCTCAATGCCTAACTTGGTAGGGTGGTGCCGTGAGGATTAAAGGACAGCGAATGCACAGCACCTAGGATAGGTGCTGGCCCAACGTTGATGCCCCCAAAAGTTAATTCCCTCGCTCAGGTCCAGGGTTGGTACTGGAGAGAGGGAAGGAGGAGCAGGGGGTCCTTCCCAATTGTCTGGGTGAGTCCCGATTCCATTTTCCAGGCTGGGCCAGCTTTGTAGAGATGGTGCTCAAAGGGCTTTGACCATGAGGAAGCAAATCGGGGTACACGTGGTCCACACCAGACCAGCTCTGTAGGAAAACACAGAGTTCCCATCTCCCTATCAATGAAGTCTGCAGTCTTCTAAGCATTACGTTTACTTCTCTAATGTTGTAATATAATTGAGAGAATTATAAAGCAAGCAATGTGTTTGGCTGCTTCTTGCACATCCCTTTAGCCATTTCTTACTCTCTCAAGCTGGGTTTGGATAAGTGCACTTTTCTAATATCATATATTCCAATCTCTAGATTTCCTTCAATCAGTATTTCCTTCAACCTGATCCCTATGCATATGTGTCTTTTGTTAATTTGGAAAATTTTCCAAAATAACAGCTTAAATCACTTCACACCCACCAGGATAGCTAAAATTAGAAAGACTGATTGCAAATGTTCGTGAGGATGTAGAGCAACCGCACTCTCCTACATTGTTGGTGGGAGTGTAAATAAACACTCATACATCTACCCCATGATCAACAACTTCGTTCCTGAGTATTTACCCAAGGGAAATGAAAGCATATGTCCACCAAAGATTGGTACAACATTGTTCAAATAGCTTTATTCGTAATAGTCCAAAACCGGAAGCCTAAGTGTCCATCAATAGGAGAGTGAATATACAAACTCCGGTCTAGTCATACAATGGAATAAAGAAAAATGAAGTACTGATATATACAACAGTTTGGATGAGTCTCAAAACATTATGCTAAGTGAAAAAAGCCTTACATAAAAGAGCTCATTCTGAATGGTTTCTGTCTTAGTCCATGCTGGCTGCTATAACTAAAATACCATAAACTGTGTGGCTTATAAACAACAAACATTTATTTCTCATGATTTTGCAGGTAGGGAATCTAAGATCAAGGCACTATCAGATTGGGTATCTGGTGAGGGCCCGCTTCCGAGACAGCTGTCATTTCACTGTGTCCTCACATGGAGGAAGGGATGAGAGAGGTCTCTGGGGCTGCTTTTATAAAGGCACAAATATTCATGAGGCCTCTGCCCTCATGACCTAATTGCCTCCCAAAGGGCCCACCTCTTAATACCATTACTAATATCCCTAAGACCCATTGGGGGTTAGGTTTCAACATACGAATTTTGGGAGGACACAAATAGACCATAGCAGTTCCATTTAGATAAAGGATGAGAACAGGAAAATGCACTAATGGTAGAAAAAAATCAGACAGTTGTTGCCTCTGGATAGGTGGGAGAGGGGAATGACCGGGAAGGAGCATGAGGGAACATTCTGAGTGATGGTAGCGTTTTGTGTCTTGATAAGGGTTTGTGTTATGGGTATATGCATTGGTCACCACCTATGCACAGGTATATGCAAACGATTCAGATTTGTGTATTACATAGGCAATAAATTTTTCTTCAAAAAGAAAAGAACTGTAAAAAAATAAAACAATTAATGGTATGCAAACTGAAGTATTCAGGGGAGAAGTATACTGATTTTGCAGCTTACTTGGAAATGCATCAAAATATGGATTGATAGTTGGCTAAAGGGATGAGTAGCTGGACAGACATATGATAAAGTAAGTATGGAAAATGTTCATTGTAGAATCTAGGTGGTGGGAGTATGGGTGTTCTCTACAATATTCTTACGACTTTATGTTTGAAAATTTTTGTAATAAAATTGTTGGGGGAAGTAGCTCAGGTTGGAAAGTGGAAGGCTGATCAGCTGGAACGTATTTTATTTTGGTTTAATGATATAGTGTCCATTTGTGTCATTGTAGTTGAGTTAACTCACTTCTAAAATTAAATTTAAAGAATATTGTGAAAGGTTAACAAAAAAAGGGACTTAGCTAAAAGGTCTCTTGGCCAGATTCCCTGCTGTCCAAAGCATTTTTCAGAATGAGCTTTTGCTCAGACTCCTCTGGGGCAGATGTCCCAGATTGGGGGTGGGGATGTTCTTTGGGCCTTCCTGATTTCTGGAATGGAACCAGCCAGCTCTGAGCTCGGCCCAGGAGCAGGCCCTTTCTCCCAAGGATGACATCACTCTGGCACCAGTGACAGTGGGAGGCAAAAGGGAACACAGTTTCCCAAAGCGTCTCATTCAGAAGTCCTTCAAGGGAGGAAAGGAGCACCATCTTGCTTCTCCAACTCTGGAGCCTGAGAAATGAATACCCAGGGGACTGGAATTTTGCAAGCATCGTCTACAAGCTCAAGTTATTCATTCTTGTGGAAAGGTAATTGGGCGGGGTAAAGAGTCCGCCTTGAATTATTCTCTGGAAGTGATTCAAATCTTCCTCCTGCTTTGTAATTCTCATTGTCTTTCCTCTTCTCATTAAAGGAGGTAGAGGGCAAGGAGGGGACCACTGGCCAGGCTCAGGCTGATATGACAAGCAGCTGCTGTGATTTTCATGAGGACTGAGGATCAGGATCCTCTATTATGTTAACCTCCCTCTTCCATTTTATGATTTAGAGGCCTTCAGTGTTTCACCTCCAAGTATCTTTCCGGCAATGAACCTTAAGCAGTCAGCTGTCACTCACCAATCATCCCAGCTGGGAAGACTGCAGGCCACCCCCAGGCCAAACACATGACCCTTTTAGGCACATCTTCTAGGTCACAGCAGCTGAGAAACAATAAGAATGGTCACATCCTGAAATCTCCTTAGGGGAGGCTTTGCCTTGCCATCTGATGGAAGCAGGGCAGGGATGTGAACATCCCCTAAACCACCTTAGAAAAGGGCAGGTTCAGAAAGGGTTGCCAAGGGTAACATGTCTCAGTTGATGTGAGAGCTTAATTTCTTGGCTGTTATGGATGGAATGTTTGTGTCCCCCCAAAATTCACATTAAAGTTAAAGCCCGAACTCCCAATGTGATGGTGTTTGGGGCCTTTGGGGGATAGATGATGTCATGAGGCTGGAACCCTCACGATGGGATTAGTGCCCTGAAAAGAAGTGACCAGAGAGCTTCTCTTTCCCTCTGTGCCATGTGAGGATATAGCACAAGGGCAGCCATCTACATGGTAGGAAGAGGGCCCTACCAAGAGCCACATGTTGGCACTGTGATCTTGGACTTCCAGCCTCCAGACCGTGAGTAATAAATTTCTGTTGTTTAAGCCACCTATTCCATGGTGTCTTGTTATAGCAGCCTAAGCTGACTGAGACACTAACACTGACACCGGACGTGTCCACCATCCCATGTGCCAACTTTCAGGAAAGTGTCTGTCTTCTTGGTATGGTCTCACAGTACATTACTGGATATTCTCTTGTTGTAGCAACCAGACTCAGAGGTGGATTTCTAGCAACGCGTTCCCTTGGAAGATGTCAGGCCACTGAGCGAGGTTTGTCCAAAGTGCAGGAGTGTCCCATGTTCCTGTGGTATGGAGGGGCAGCTGAATTAACCGGGTGATCTTTGTATAACCTCCTTTTCTCTATGCAGGCACACTGACACCTAACAATTATCTCCATTAAGTTTCCCACTAGTGCAATTATCTCCATCAGGTTTTCTTCTGACCAACCTCTTTTGAGCCTCCATGTGAGCCACAGGTACAAACCAAAAGACTTATCAAGAGGGAAGGCCCAGGGGCTTCCCTGGTGGCGCAGTGGTTAAGAATCCGCCTGCCAATGCAGGGGACATGGGTTCGAGCCCTGGTCCAGGAAGATCCCACATGCTGCAGAACAACTAAGCCCATGAGCCACAGCTACTGAGCCTGTGCTCTAGAGCCCACGTGCCACAACTGCTGAGCCCACGTGCCACAAGTACTGAAACCCATGCACCCAGAGCCCACGCTTCTCAACAAGAGAAGCCACTGCAATGAGAAGTCCACGCACCACAATGAAGAGTAGCCCCCACTCTCCACAACTGGAGAAAGCCCGCGTGCAGCAACAAACACCCAACTCAGCCAAAAATAAATAAATAAAATTTAAAAATTTATAAATAAAAAAAAAAGAGGGATGACCTAGGCCCCTGCCCAGCTCCCTCCCCACCCCTGCAGCAATGATCCAGTGTCAACAATGTGTGTGTCTGGGGTTGTATTCCTGCTCTGGCCATTCTGTCATGGCTAGTGGCGATGCTGTCCCTTGGCCCACTGGCCTCATTAACATAGTGCCCCAGAGGACTCACTGGCCCATAAGAGCAGGAAGCAGTGGGATCCCTTCCTAGATAAGGCAGTGATTCCAGCATTGTCAGTACTATCTCTCTCTCCCACAGACACCATGGTGGCTATTTTCCCAAGTATCTTCCAGCAGACAGACCTCTTAGGCTGCAGTGAAGGGCATGAGTGAGAATCATGACTCCTGGTTTCATTTCTCCTGATTGACTCATGGTCATTAGATGACCCTGCAGAGTTTGCCTTTCTAGGACTCAGATTTCTATGATGAATGTTGAGTTAAACAAGAGGAATATTGCTCAAGTTCCTGCTTTAAGAGTCAAGTGTTACCTTGCAACTGGCCCTCATGAAGTTAGCTTTCAATGCACAACACAGGGCACAAAACCCCTTGAGATGCTGTATATACACTGTTGAATTTTCACAACTAGATGATAAAAAAAATTGGCACTTGCCCAGGAATGATGTGGGTCGCCAGGTTTTCAAGAGTCAAAGGTACCTCAGGAGTTTTACTTTCCTAAGAGTTTAGTTTTTAAGAAAGAACCTTTTGACTAACTCGTTCAAAAGCATCTCCACCCCTCACACAGAACATTTAGGATAAGGTTTATTTTGTTAAACTCTGAAGGTTAACTGAAAAGCCATCTCTATTGACAAGGCTTTTAGTTGCCAGTTAAGTCCATCACGGCAACTTCACCACTCCAACTGGACCCTAACTGCAGGTCGCAAAGACAGTGTGCCCGTTGTAGGGTAGTCACTTCATCTCTTCACTATCTGACTCATTCACTCAGAATGTATGTGAAGAAGATGGACATGGAGAGGGGCCATTCAATCAAGGTCACATAATTCATATTGTTCAGATCCTCAAACTCACAAGTGAGCGACATCAGTGCATCTGTTTCTAGAACAATATGAATCACTGAGAACTTTTTTCTCAGAGTATCATGACAAAATAATATGCAACTCATGGTGACAAATTAATTTTACTCCATATCGCCTCACTTCCCCTAAACCACATGAATAAGAACAGTATTTTACTCTGAAATGTCCAACTGGTTGTTTAAGCTGTTTGCCTGAAATTCCAATACTGACATTTCTTTTCAGATGGCTTATTGCTAACTTTTGATACGTTTCTGAGGCCACTGACTTAATAACTATAAATAAAATATTTTATTGTTACAAATTGCCAAGTAACACTAACCTCCTCAAATGGAGTAATAAAGTGGGAAGGCTGGTCAGAGCAACCATGAGCATGTGTCCTAAGTTGTAGTTGGATGGACTTCAACTGTAGTGATTCTAGATGGATAGTTCTAATTAGACCTGGGACAAATCCAGGTTTGCAGAGGTTGGGGGAGAGAGGGAGATTAAAATCATACAATTCTAAGAGCCTTCCTTTGGAATAAAAGTACAAAATCATGATACAAAATTGCTAAGGCAAAAATTAAGCTTCATTAACTTCATGGTAAATCCAGCTCTGGGACTTCCTTGGTGGCGCAGTGGTTAAGAATCCGCCTGCCAATGCAGGGGACACAGGTTCGAGCCCTGGTCTGGGAAGATCCCAAGTGCTGTGGAGCAATTAAGCCCGTGCGCCACAACTACCGAGCCTGTGCTCTAGAGCCTGCGAGCCACAACTACTGAGCTCATGTGCCACAGCTACAACTACTGAAGCCTGCGCGCCTAGAGCCCGTGCTCTGCAACAAGAGAAGCCACCACAATGAGAAGCCTGCTCGCCGCAACTAGAGAAAGCCCGTGCACAGCAACAAAGACCCAATGCAGCCAAAAATAAATAAAGGACAAACAAACAAATAAATAAATAAACCCAGTTCTGAATTAGACCAGTTAAAATCCCACAAATTGACCATAACTTTTATTACCTTTTCAGCATATTATAATACCAAGTACTGGAAATATACGAGGTGCTTTGACACCTGATATTTCTTAACAGTCGAAGGCTTCTGAAATGCTTAAAATATTTTGTGGCATAATGAACAGGGGAAGTGGCAGCTCAGACTCTGCTGATGTGTCCTTTCAGCCCACAAAACTTTAGAAGAGTTAAAAAACAAATGGGTAATGCTAGCAATAAGAAAACAGCAAAGAGAATGGAAGCAAAACTGATAAGGAAAGAACCTTTTGAATTTTTTGATTGAAATAGAATAGATTTCTACAGACCAAACCCCCAAATTGTTGTTTAAATCATTCATTTGAAATGAGAAGTTATAAGACATTATAATATAGCCAGGTATGTGGTGCTTCTTTGGCTTATTTACTTGTTCAATTGTTTCCATAGTTACAACTTTTTCTAACACTTATGAAAATAAATATAAAACTATTAAAGTTGGGGCTTCCCTGGTGGCACAGTGGTTAGGAGTCCACCTGCCAATGCAGGGGACACGGGTTCGAGCCCTGGTCCGGGAAGATCCCACATGTGGTGGAGCAACTAAGCCCATGCGCCACAACTACTGAGCCTGCACGCCTAGAGGCTGTGCTCCGCAATAAGAGAAGCCACTGCAGTGAGAAACCCGTGCACTGCAACGAAGAGTAACCCCCGCTGGCTGCAACTAGAGAAAAGCCCGTGTGCAGCAACAAAGACCCAATGCAGCCAAAAATAAAATAAATAAATAAAACTATTAAAGTAAAATAATGGTCATTATTACAAGTATTATTTTACTTTAATAAGGCCACCTGAAACTATTGTAGGTATGAGAATTGAAGGAAGCACGGAAGATTCTGGGCAGAAGGGGGATTAGATACAAAGGCATGGGGGCATGAAAAAACATGATTTATCTTGAGAACTCCCAGTACCTTGGCGTAAGAGGTGTGGAGCAGGGAATGCCTAAGGATAAGACTGAAAGATCAACAGGGGTCCAGATAACAGATAGTCTGTTTGGGTGAGAGGGACTAGGAAACCACTGAAGGATATTGAGTGGGGAGTGCCAGGATGAGATTTGTGTTTCTGAAAGATCAGTCTGGTGACAATGTGGAGAGTGGTTTGGAAGACAAGGAGACAGAAGGCAGGAAAGCTGATATAATCATTCCATTGGGGATGGAAAGGAAGGGATGGATTAGAAAGTCTGGAGAAGATGTTCAAGAGAATTTAGTGGATCATTGGCAATGGAGGTTGAAGATTTGTCCTGTCTCAGTTCTCTGCCTTAGCCCCAGGACTGAGCTCACTGCTCAGGGTGGGAGAGGGAGGTGGCTTGGGTGATGACTGCTAGATGTCTGGATTTGTTAGTTGCAAAGAAGTGTCATTAACCAGGACGTTAGTGAGAGGTCAGTTTTTTGTTTTTGTTTTTGTTTTTTTAAAATCTTATGTGGCCAATTTACTAGTTTTTATTTATTTATTTATTTATTTTTGGCTGTGTTGAGTCTTCGTCTCTGCGCGAGGGCCCTCTCCAGTTGTGGCAAGCGGGGGCCACTCTTCATCGCGGTGCGCGGGCCTCTCACTATCGCGGCCTCTCCTGTTGCGGAGCACAGGCTCCAGACGCGCAGGCTCAGCAATTGTGGCTCACGGGCTCAGCTGCTCCACGGCATGTGGGATCCTCCCAGACCAGGGCTCGAACCCGTGTCCCCTGCATTGGCAGGTAGATTCCCAACCACTGCGCCACCAGGGAAGCCCCCAAGAGGTCAGTTTTAAGACAGATGGAATGAGTACAGTTTGGGGCACGTTCAGTTTGAGAGCATGTAGGCATCTAGTGGATATATCTAGAAGACAGCTCAGGGGAAGGGCGAGGCCTAGAAAGAGAGACATGAGAGTCATCAGCAGTCATAGGAAGGGGTGGGGATGAGACAGGCATTTAAAAGGGGAAAAGAAAAAGGCCAAGGACAGCACCCTAGGGAGCACCCAGGTTTCAATTGTTAGGAGAAGAAAGGGAACTGGCAAAAGCATCTGAGAAATACTCAGTGTGAAAGGTTGTCTAGAGACCAATGAGGGGAAGAGTTTCAAAAAAAGTGAAATGATTAACAAGGTCAAATACCTCAAAAAGGTGAAGCCCAGTGGGGTCTGGCAATGACAGTGGAGTTTCATGGGAGCTGGGGCAGGGGGGAGGACTGGAAAGTGGAGGAGTCTTTCCTCCAAGTTGAGGAGTGAGTGGGAGGCAAGCGGAGGGGGCACCAGCAGCAGGAGGGTCGTGAAGACGTGAGAGCTCTTTCCTAAGAGAGGAGATGCTCAAACTTGTTTACATGCAGGAAAGTAGCCAGAAGAATTGGACAAGTTAAAAGTGAATGAAATTGAGAACAGTTCAGTGAAGCAAAATCCCTGAGGACAAGGAAAGGGATGAGATCAAAAGAGTGTGGAGAGGCAAGGATATGGAGAAATTTGAACCCTCATACATTGCTGGTAGGGATATAAAACGGTGTGGCCACTATAGAAAACTGTTTGGCAGTTCTTCAAAAGGTTAAGCATAAAATGACCATATGACCCAGCAATTCCACACAAAAGAATTGAAAAGAGAGACTCAAACAGATACTTGTACACAAGTGTTCATTGTAGCATTATTCACAATAACAGAAAGGTGGAAACAACCCAAGTATCCATGAACAGATGAATGGATAAATAAAATGTGGTACCTAACATGCAATGGAATGTTATTCAGCCATAAGAAGGAGTGAAGTTCTGATACAAGCTATAAGATAGATGAACCTTGAAAAGATTATGCTCAGTGAAATAAGCCAGTCAAATAGTGTATGATTCCATTTATATGAGATATCTAAAATAGGCAAATTCATAGAGACACAAAGCAGATTAGAGGTTATCAAGGGCTAGTGGAGAGGAGGGAGTTATGGCTTCATGGGGTTTCTGTTTGGTGATGGAAGAGTTTAAAAAACAGTGGCAATAATTGTACAACATTGTGAATATCACTAATGCCACTGAATTGCACACTTACAAATAGTTATAATGGCCTATTTTATGTTATATATATTTTACTGCAATAAAATGTAATGTCAGGTAATATACATGAAGATTCAATTTGGTCAATATAAAAAAATATATTGGGGATTAATTCTGAGCAAGACAGGGACATCTTCCTCTGTCCTTCCTGTGCTCTGGGAGCATAGGTAAGGGTGTGTGCAGATACAGCTGAGATGGCCCTTGTCCTAAGGGACATTCAGGGAGTTCCTGACAGTTTCTATTTTCTTTGCTAACCAAGAGGCAAGCTCCTCTGCTTGGAGTGGACAGGATGAGTAGAAGTTTAATAAGGAACTAGAGGAGAGCAGTGAAGGTTAAGAATGGCCACCTAGGGGAATGGGAGAGAGAGCTGAGCAACGGTAAATAAAAGAACGGTTGATGTATTCTCCTGACCCAGTCGAGACTGGTACACTGCACATGTTTAGTGTTCATCTTCTTGGTTTCTTGATTTTTTTTCCCCCACTGCACCAGGTGTAGGAATCAGAGAAGCTGGATTGATTGCTAGACTGCTCCTGGATGGAGTGTTTATGGCATGGGCACAGTGGAGGGCTAATAGCCTAAGAGGGTGATTCGAGAGGGCATGTAAAAGGATGGTTCCAAGGGCCAACCAGGGGGTGCAGATTTGATACAAAAGAGGAGTCTGCAGGGGACTCATTACCCTGGAGAAAGAGGAGTTGAAATGAAAAAGTGGGTATAATGGGAGGGAGGAGTGAGAGATAGACTAGGATATTGGACTTTCAGTGTGGCAGAGGTGGGACTCTTCTGGTTGATGACATTATAAGATTAGGTTCTAATAGGGAAGGTGAAGTTGTAGAAATGGTTGGTGTATCAGAGTAGACATCAACTGCTGTCACAAGTAGATGAAAATAGATATAATGGCTTAACTATAGTAGAAGTTTCTTAATATAAATAGTCCAAGGTGGTTGGTGGAGGTGTTCTGCTTCACTGTAATTCAAGGTCCCAGTCTGATGGGAGCTCTGTCATCTTCAGCTGGATGCTTTCAAAGATCACTTGGGCACTGACATTCAGTTGGTGTAAGGATAAAGCACAAGAAGGAGCACACATGGGTGGTTTTATGGGCCAGGCTAGAGACAGGTGCACGTCATCCCTTCTCGTGTCATTGGCCAGAATGTGGTCACACGGCCACACCGAATTGCAAGGAAGTCTGGGAGATGTGTAGTTGTGTGTCCTGGATAAAGAGCAGCTCTTGCTACACTTGAGCTTTAAAGCCATTCTTTAAAGCATTGGCTGATGCGACACTGCTACTTAGTCTATCTTTAAGTCCAGAGATAAATTTTAAAAAGACTAACTTTAAGAGATCAACTGAAGTGAAGAAGCCTTATCTGACCATACATGGGAAGCCTTCACTTCTAGTTCTGTTTCTTCAATCTATTCTTTCTTTCTTATCTAGGCAGAATTCTCTGTAACCTAGTTTCCTCATTTGATGACATGAGTTTCAATCTCTTTCCTTCATCAGAAATGTGTACGTGATTTTGTTGGAATAGAGCCCCTTTATCACCCATTTCGTGCCCACAGCAGATATCCACAGGGAGATACCCATTACATTACTGAAGGCATGAGCCCGCATAATAAGCCGAAATGGATTTTGTGTCTGATATAAATGCAAGACCCATGTTGCTTCCGATTGTTACTTTAACAAATGAGGTAAAGACTTCTTTTTGAGCCACACAGATAGTTTCTGTTAACAAGCTGCTCAGTGTTGGTTTTTAAACTAGGTGAAATCCCTCCAAGATGTATATTATCCACCCCAAATTTTCCACCAATAGGATTGCAAGGCAAGCACAGCATCAGCTGATAGTCATTGGCTGATAGTGTTGAGCTCATAGTCACTCCACCCACAACGAGCTGCAGAGGTCAGGGAAGGGGTTGGGGCGTTGTAGAGGATACCAGACCCAAATAGGAATTTCTCCCCCAGAAGAGCCTTTATCCCAAGAATCATGTGATACGATTCAAAAGGTCTTGCTGTAGACTTGAGTAGTCAAACATCTTCCTTTCCGAAGTTACATGGAAATTCTTCGGAAACTAAACTCTGTGTCTCGGTGAGGAAAAGTCCTTTAAAGAAACATGGTGAATTACTACAAAGTACTGGGGATGCCACAAAATGCTTCCTCCTCTGATATTAAGAAGGCTTATCACCAGTTAGCTCTTTGGGTCCACCCAGACAAGAACCCAGAAAACCGGGAGGCAGCTGAGGAGAAGTTCAATCAAGTAGCAGAGGCCTATGCAGTCTTGTCTGGTGCCGAGAAACACAACAACTATGACAAGTCCAGAAGGAATTGCATCAAAAGGGAAAACAGAGGAGATGGTGGGAACAAGGACTACTTGAAGGGGGAACTGTGGTTCGAGAAGCCACACTGTGGCTTTCAAAATGTCTTTGAAGATAAAGAGCCCTTCTCAGGAGACTCTTTTCCCAGTGGCCGTGTGGGTAGGGCCAGGAGGTTCCACTCCTCCTTCTTTTATGTGACCCCCATACTGGACACAGGATTTTCCACTTTTGTATCCCTGGGCTCTGGACCAAATTCCCCTTCCTCTGCGACATTTGTACCTTTTGTAAGCAGTGGAATGGGAAACTTCAACCTGGTCACCACTTGTAGCCAGATAGTGAATGGCAAGGAAGTCGTTATAAAGAAAGTTCTAGAAAATGTGAGGCGGAAGACTGAAGTGGGAAAAGAACGCCTGTTTCATCGGATTCCTCCACGCCACTGGTAAGGAGTTGCTGCCGTGTTCTTCCATGGGGAGACTTTGCTGTGAGGCTGGTGAGTCTGATGCTTATCAAAGACAGAACTGGAATCTGAGAGTGTGTTGAACTGGAATGGACAGGGGTCAGCTTAGTACAAATTTCTCATTTTACAGAGGGAGGGAATAATGGGCCGGATGCTCCACAGGAACTAGGAAGCAGCAGAGTTTGGCTTCCAGCCCAAGTCTTCTGATTCTAAATTGAGCCTTCTTTTCTCCTGTACTCTATTTGGGACAGTAGAGGCCACCACAGATATGGCCTTCTGAGACATTTGCAGGGCCCTACCATTATAAATCCCACTGACTCCTCTTCCTGACTTCTTTTTCCTGCCCTACCTTGTTATTATCCATTGCCTCTTTCTTGATGGCCCTCTTTTTCTCTTCCTAGCCTCTTTCTCTTTGCTTCTTCTCTTCCCACCTCTTCTTTCTCCCCATTTCCAATGGACCATATCATAATTAAGCTTAATTGAAAGAGTCACCTATGTATTGTGACAACTTTACACCTATGTAAAGTTGTCAGAGAAAGAGTGAAAAGTAAATGGGTTAAGATTTTTTTAAATATACTTTAAAAAATAGCTAGGATTTATCGACCGCTCAGTAGAAGTCAGGAATTCTACTTCATGTGTTATCTCAATGATCTTTTCAGCAGTGAGATACAGTAGCTACTTCCCGCACCCCCCACCCCATATAGATAAGGAAATGAGGCTTAGAGAGATTAAGTAACTAGCCCCAGGCCCCACCTAATAAGCAATAAGATAGTGTCTTACTCTGAAACACATGCTTATCTACTGAGCTATAACATCTATGGATTCTACTCATTTATTTTTAGATCTAGGGTCTTGGCCTCTTTGGAAATTTACACCTGTCATCTCGAAACCTTACTTCCATGCATGAGTACTTTCAGGAACTTAAGTAGGCAAGCATTTTGAGTATTATTGCCCAGCAGGCACTTGGTTATTCTAACATGAAGACAGAAGACAGAAGCAATGTAAAAAGTTTCACTGAAACTAACAAACAATTATCCCTTAACACAGAAATGTAAACAAAATCCCAAGATGTGAATTATATTTTTGTTTTGAATTTTGGATTGTTAATGAAAAATCATGGGATTTTTTCGTTTGTTTGTTTAACTGGATCTGGTCACACTCCAACTCCTTCATTTATACACAGACTAGGCTCCAGAGGAGTGGTTCCTTGTGGAAAGTTACTGATGGAGTCTGCATTAAAACCTCTGTCTTCCAATTTCCAGTCTCACACGCATCCTAGTATACCATGCTGACTGGCAAAAGTTGGATTTCATTTGCCTTGCAAGCTTTTCTAGAAATTACATAACAAATGATTAGCTTTCTTAATCAAGGAACTTTCCTATGTTTGCAATTTTTATGAAACACATTTTTATGTAGTCTTTGAACTTTTTTTAATCTCAGTGAATTTTCTGAACTTGAACAAGAATATTCCTGCATCCCTCTGGCAAAGGGTAGCTTTCAGGCAGGGGACATACTTCCAGAAAAGAAACAGAAGATGGATTTGGAATTGGAACACATCCCAGTTCTTTCAAAGCCTACACATTTCCACTTAGTAGTCATTGAGAACATCCTATATGTCAGACACGGTGCTAGGTGCCTGATATGAATTAATCATTTTTAACCTCCAAAATTCTCCAGGGGGTTATTTCCATTATACAAGTTTGGAAACTGAGGCTCAGGGAAGTTAAGTCCCTTACCCAGAGCTACACAATAAGTTGTGGAGACAAGGTTCAGACTGCAGTTTGTTTGACCTGGAAGCTCCCATTTCCATTATGCCATCTCCACTCCCATTCATCTGAGCTGCCATAGTCATGGTTTAAGAGGAAAGTTTTGTTGTATATATGAATTATATTCATTTCAAAAATTTTTAAATGAGGAATTCCAGATGGAGCTTTCTTTTACCAACCCTCATCTGAGGTGAACGGCAGTGTAGCTACCAAACAAAGGAAAATCAAATTGGAGTATGAAACATGATTTTCCATTTTGTCTTAAATAAAATCCAAATTTCAGCATTTTTCACAGACGTACTTGGCTTTTGACAGAAATGCTGAGTTGTAGAAGGACTTTTTGCCAACAAAGATGTAAAAAAAATTCATTTGCAGTTAGTCAAGGAAGTTTTCTTGTACAGAAATGAAAGCAGTGGCATCTCCTCCTGGTCCCCGTTTAAAATATGTGGTAAGTTAAATATGAGCAAACAACAGCAAAGGAAAGATGGAGAGCAGGAAGGGCTTTGCTGTTTTTTGAAGCAGCCTGAGTGAATCACTATTCATCTCAGTGTGTAAGATAGAGCATGAGCTTTGATGTAACCTGCGATTCAGATTCCTGTGACCTCACGATGCCTTCAGAGCTGCTGCGGTGGTTTCCAGATGTCAGGGCTCCTCTCCAACTCTCATACTTGCAGGTTTTACTGATGGACAGTCTTTGGGATTACTAGCTGCCTACATAGAAAAAGATACTTTAGGATTGAAAAGTCAATTCCTTTGTCCTTAAATAATTGTAAAATGAGGGCTGCGGTCTGTCCAGGAATACTGACGTGTGATTGTGTAACACAAAGGTCAGGGAGCACTTGCAAGGGTGGTATCAGATGAAATCCTGTCAAAACCCAATATCCCATATTATAAACCAAGGAGACAGAGGAGGAGGGGACTTGCCTAAGGTCACAAAGTGGGTGTTTCTTCAGCCCCTAGCCCGGCGCTGTATCTCCCACATACTCAGACATTCAGAGCACATCTTCCTCACAGCCTGGCAAAATACATGAGAGACTTTGGAGGAATGGCCCTCTTGGGGACAGTGTAGGAGGGAGTCACAGTTTTATGTAGCTGCAGTTGCACACAGTGTCTCCTTGTCTGTCCATCAGTGGGGGAGGTGGGTAAAATCATGAACAGCTGTGTCGAGGCTTACTGAGCATGCTCAGCTGGCCCATCACTTGAACCCAGGTTTCCTAAGAACCAGCTCAGATTCTCCCCACAACAAACAATAACAAAAAGAAGGTGGTATTTGGCACTCTTCTCAGTGCATCCTTTCCAAAGGTTTTCAAACTATAGATTTTCTATATTTGGGGTCCTTATCTCTTTCACAAGAAGCCCATTTTTATTTCATTCCAAAGGTTTGTAGTCTCCAGGGTACCTGGAGTGAAGTCTACCTGGTTGGATACTTGAGAGGAGTGGGGAGTGGACTGAGAGGAGAATGGGGGGGGGAATTTGTGGTGGGCAAAGCTGTGCCCCTCGCTACCTTCTTTGGAATCTTGAGGCTCCACCAAGAGGAAGTGGGGTAGCATGAAAGTTGATATTCAGGTTGAGGCAGGATGGTTCTCCTTTTAAAGGACAGGAAAGAAGTTCACAGAGAGTAAGTCATTTTTCCAGTGCCCATTGTTATGATTGAAAAGGTTTCAGAAAACCCAAGGCTCTGGTCCCCATTGGTGCATCTAGACAGCACATATTTACTTCTAAGTGTCAAGAGAAACAGAAGTGAGTTATGAAAAGAACATCGGCTTTGGCTGTAGGCAGATGGGAGTTCAAATTCTGTGCCACCCTTTCCTAAATTCTTGGGCAGGCTAACTTCTTGCCTTGATCCTTGGTTTGCCTATAAAATTAAGATGGCAGTCCCTGCCTGTCCTAATTTATAGGGTTTGTTTTGGAATTAGACAAAAATTCTGCATAAACTTCAATAGATTTTACAAGTGGAAAGTGTCATTATTCCTTTCAGAAGGAACATCTTTGATCCTTCAGGGTACATACTCCAAGCTTGCTGTCAGTTTCTTGAGATGCGACATTTGTGATGTGATCTTGAAAACAAGATCAGCTATAGATTATATTTAACTCCAAAATAAATGTAAAAGATGGAAGATAAAAGTAGAAGATTCCATTTTTGGCACTATTTAAAAAATAATGTTTTTAGCGTGGAGACAAGCAATATGACTTCTTCCTTTGACCTTCCTTTTTTTTCTTCATTATCCTTGAGCTTTACCCTCTGCTTCCATTATAGGAAATTGATGGAAAATCCCTGCTACTGATGACAAGAAATGATGTGTTGACAGGACTTCAGTTAAAATTGGGGCCTGCTCTGAAAATCTATGAGTATCATGTAAAGCCTCTGCAGACAAAGCATTTAAAGAACAACTCTTCATAGTATAGTCAAATTGGGGTCTTGGACCTCAAAAAATACATAATGACATAATTTAGTTTCATGTGATGAAACTTTGTAAACAGAATACATACATGTGTATATGTAAAGAATTTCAATCAAATGAAACGTTATCCTATTGGATAGACTAGGCAATCCATCGGCTGACCTGAACTCAGCCAGGAGGAGCGAGGACATGTTGACAGGATGGTTTACCTTGTGGAGTTTGTCAAATAGAATGATTTTTGATGAGATTAGACAGCCCTCCCCACAAAGAGGGTTTTCTTCATAGTTTGCTTTCCCAAATTCCTGAAAAAAGAATCGAATGGTTTGAGCATCTTTCAGTTACAGATGTGGGGAGGTCAAAAGCAAGAACTTGGGGAGGGGGAGAAAAGAGAAAGGGATTGTGCCTCCCTTGAATTCCTCTGCTCCTTAGAGCTTGTGTTATTTGGATGGAATTGCCGACACCCTTTTTTGTAGAGGGTCCTCCACTTGACCTTATTAAGGTTTCACTGGGATATGCTGCGATGTTTGAAACGGACATGCATCATGGCCCCTTCAGGAGCAGACTGTAGCTCTGAAAAGAGAAAACTCTGTTGTATTTTGGGGACATCCATCCATCTTCAGCTAGCTTTCATGGGGGTAATGGTATTTTCTGCATAGATCTGCTTTTAAATTGGTTCTTTGTTTCTGAAGAAAGCATTTTTTTTTTCACTTTATGGTTTGTATTTATAATAATTTGTTTCTGAAGAAATTTGCCAAGAGTTATAGATTGAAAAGCCTTGTTACTAGTACAGAATATTTTTATATATATATTCCTTCATGATGGTGTAATATTTTTTTAATTGCTCTGATGCTTTGTTTGATTTCCAATTTGAGTACTTGTTTTTAAGAACTTGAAAAAGTGGGCTTGCTACATCTCTGTTCAAAGAGACATTTGTTCAATCTCTGTGTGTCAATGCCTTGTTGAATTGGTGCTTTGTGGTCACAATAAAGCATTGCTTCAGTTTATTCCCAGTGTATTTATTTTTGATCTTTTCAGTTTGGTTGCCTCTTTGGTTGGGCTTAAGGATTAAGGTAACTCCTTGAAACCATGGAGAGAAAGTTAAGCCTTCTTTAAAAAATAAACGTTAGATATCGAAAACATATAGATCTATATGTAGATTTATCTTCTTTATGAACTGAATTGTCTATTAGGCCTTATTCCTTACCCCCATCCAACAACAAAGTCTAGGTGTAATTTTAGCCAAATTTTTTTTTTTTTTTTTTTTTTTTTTGCTGTAGCCCAGTGGGGGAAGGGGTGTTGTGGGGTTTTTTTGAAATTCTGATGAAAGCTTTGGACCCTCCCTCCAGATGAAAGCTCATATTCCCACGTACAAAACTTTGCAGAGTTGATGGACTCCCCAGAGTTCCCTCTTTCCCCTCCTCAAGTTAATAGTCCTTATTTTAGAGAGTGTTATAATTCAGTCCCCTATGGAGATATTTCTCTAAAGAAAAGAAAGTCTAAGAAGATGAGAGTGAAAAGAAACAGAGGAAATGGTATAGTGAGTGGGGTTCAGAAATGTATTCCAAATTAATTCACATTTTTCCCCAACTAGGGATTGATCCCGGCAGTGAAAGTGTGGCGTCCTAACCACTGGACTGCCAGGGAATTCCCTGAAACTTAAGTAATGCTTTGTTTTGCATAAGTGGGAGAAGGATTTGCAAAAGAGACATTCTCCATCCCCAAGTTTTCACAGTCTACAAAACACATAAGACCAAAAGGCAGAATATAGTAAAGTACTGCGAGGTGTGATAGTGGTAAAACATGAGGACTACACCTGCTGGAGACCTGGGTTGGAAAGAAGGGACAGAAGATCATACAGAAAGAAGATGGAAGGAAGAACTTAAGCTCTCTGAAGGAGTTTTCCACAAGTGAAATAGTGACGATGTTTGAGCCCTCTCTACTTCAAAAGGATAGCATGAGGGATGTCCGAGCCCTGCTTCTGTGCATCTCCCTGATTCCTTCTGTATTCGTTTGGAAAAGATTTGGCTGTGAATGATAAAAAAAAATTGCCTCCCTCACTACCCCGCCAGGTAATGTAAACAAAACAGAAGCTTGCTTTTCTTTATGTAAATGTCCAGGTAGAGGGGCTAAGGATGGTAAGGCCCTCCATGATGTTAGGGAAATAAGTTCCTCCTATCTTTTTGCTCCATCATGCAGCTATTCATTCCCAGAATCATTTCACAGCCCAAGATGGCTGCTTCAGCTCTCACCATCACCACTTGAATTCCAACTAGTGGGAAGAAGAAAAGAGAAAAGGAACATACCTCCTTCCTTTAAGAACACTTCCAAGGAATTGTAGTAAGAAGTAGTATTACTTCCTCTTATCTTTTGCTATCCAAAATTCAGTCACATTCCCATATCTAAGCTGCAAGGGAGGCTTGTTTCTTAGAACCGATGGGCCCAACTAAAATTCAGAAGTCCCATTATTCTGTAGACAAAGAAAAAGGGGTATTAGGGGACAACTTCCTGTTACCACTGTCAGCCGGCTGTTGAACACTTGGAGAAAATGACACTGAAAGTGTGTATTTTTCTCTATGTATCTTCTCTATGTATTGTATTTTTCTCTAGATTTGAACTTGGGCTCACATTCCCTTCAGTCTCTGGATATTTTTTGTCACAGTCACCTTTTACAGCTGTTAGAAGCCTTGTTCACTACCCCCAACCTAACTCAACTAAGCTTTAGACCTGGACTACTCTATAAATGCTTGTCAGAAAAAAAAAAAAAAAAGGAGAGGAATTTATCTTAATTGAAAAGCAAACTGAAAAAAAATCAAATCATTCCTCAGTCTCTGTTGACAGCTTTCAGGCAAAATTAGCAAATTAAAGATAGTCTGCCTTTCTTATACCCAGAATAAAGGCCTCTGACAGGCAGGCCTGAGTGCCTTGGCAATATCTGAAGGTGCTTTCCTCCCTCCCTCCTTCCCCCACCCCATCCAGGGAAAAGCAGTGTGATCAAAATAGGCCATAGAGAGAGGCTGGAAGTACTTGAAATTCAGCAGGTAGTCAGCCTTTGTCTCCAGACAGCTGTAAAACCAGAGATGTCTGATTTCTTTTCAGATCACACTGGATTTCTATTAATGTGATCTGGGTCTGCAACAAACAGCAAAAACACATGCTACATAAGGAAGCAATTCATGAGTATAAGTGGGAATGAGCTTGCCTTGATGCCAATATATTTTATGTGAAAACCGTTTAATGATGAATTTGATTATTCTCAACCAGAGGGGCAGACAGGATATCGGAATCACGAGGGATTTTAAAAAGTAATTGCCACTCCACCTCCCCTCCCCACCTTTGAACCTCAGATCCAGACTCTACAAAGGACATTTAATGAATTGATTTATAGGCAAGGTCACAAACTGGTTGCTTTTCAGTAGAATCTAAGCTGACGTGTTTTCCTTTGGCCAGTGCAGTATGTGTATGTTTTTACAACTACATCTGTGTTCTTCTAGGTGAGGCCGAAAGCTCCAATTTATTACAGTCTCTTTACTTCCCTAATATCTTGCAACCAGCAGCTGCGCCCTTTTACACTAACTGGACTCTGATCTAAAACAAAGAACACACACAAAGAGCCTCCTTAGAGTAAGTTAATTCAGGAACTAGAAATTGCATGTAGATTTAGCTGAAAAGAAAACATGCTGGCATATTGCGTTGGAATGTGCAGCAGGCTTAAGCATCATTTTTTGATACCTATTGGACAGGATGACAATGAAAAAGAGACCAGTTGGTAGCAGTCTCTTCATTTTGTCCTCGACAAATATCCTATGTGAGCAGGAATTTGTCCCTCTGAGCTTAGCATCCACTGTCAGAGGCACACAATGTCCTTCTATTGCATTAGTGAAATATATCTTTGAAGGAATTTAATTTGAAAAAGTCTAATGACCTTAGAGTTGCCCAACCGCTCCCATATTTAGAAGCTGAATGCAAAAAGTACTTGCTGATGGTGATCCATCTGTCTTTGATGGTCATTACAAATGGGATCTGCAGGGGTCAGGTCTGGGCACAGAGCCATTAAGTGTTTTCTGTAATGATTTGCAAGATGAAGTTAAATGTTCAAATACCTGACTGCTATAGGACTGATATGCCTCTTAGAAAAAAACTTGTTAATTCTGCTTCTAAACCAGGAACAGAATCTACAGGAAGGAGAGAGCCTGCCATGGGTGCATTAATGAGCAGCTTGTTAGCTTCATGCTGTAGCTCTGTAGGCAATTAAGTATTTTGTGTACCATTTCTGGCCAGTACAGGCAGTTCTATACAGAGAGAAAGAGATTAAAATGATCACATCCAGGCTCATTTGGTGACTGTGGCTGCCGTGTCTTCGTGAACCTCAAGAAAATAGTGTCTAGTCTAACACAGGGGCAGAATAATGGAGGACCCTGTGAGTAAAGCAAGAGCAGTTTTTGGCTACCCACAATAGGTAGCTGGGTTGATGTCTCTTTACCTTAGTTGGACCGGGTGTTCCTGTTTACAGTTGTCTTTAGGGAGAAATCACAAAAGCTGGGGATGCCAGGCAATCTCCAAATAAAAAATATGTCCTTCTTCCACAGAATAAGTAAAGTGGATCATACTCTATTTTTATATACTGGGAAATAGACAATTTGAAAATAAGACTATAAAATTTATCAGAATATAAATGTATTTTGAGGAAAGTGCAGTAAAACTCTTCAAGCAACCAGCAGTTCCTGCCTTTAAGAATGAATGTTTGGGGCTTCAGAATGTTTGGTGGTGCAGTGGTTGAGAATCCGCCTTCCAATGCAGGGGACACGGGTTCGATCCCTGGTCTGGGAAGATCCCACATGCCGCGGAGCAACTAAGCCCCGTGCACTACAACTACTGAGCCTGTGCTCTAGAGCCCGCGAGCCACAACTACTGAGCCCGTGTGCCTAGAGCCCGTGCTCTGCAACAAGAGAAGCCACCGCAATGAGAAGCCCGCACACTGCAACGAAGAGTAGCCCGCACTCGCGGCAACTAGAGAAACCCCGCACGCAGCAATGAAGACCCAACACAGCCAAAAATAAATAAATAAAATAAATAAATTTATAAAAAAAAAAAAGAATGTTTGGGCCAGTATCCTCTCTGCTGTGCCAGAACCCAATGACACCAATTGAAAAGCACTGTGGTACAATGGTGGAAGCACTGGGGCTACTCCAGATAATTCTGAGCGTGAATCCAGCCCCATCATTGACTTGACATGGGAACTTGGGTAAGTTGTACGGCTCCTCTTAGCCTCAGGTACCTCATCTATTCTCTAGTGCAGATACAGAGAGCAAAGCAGCACTAGCCTGGCACTGTCCAATAAAAATATACACATGAGCCACATATGCAATTTAAATTTTCCTAGTAGTCACATTTTAAAAAGTGAAAGGAAACAGGAGAATATATTTAACCCAGTATATCGAAAATATTACCATTTTCCATATGTAATCAATATAAAAATTATTAATGATGTACTTTACAATCGTTTCTTCAGGTCTTCAAAATCCACTGTGTATTTTATAATTACAGTACATCTCAGGACAGACAGCTCCAGTGTATCAGTTAGGGTTAGTTTCAGTTGACAACCCAAATAACAGTGACTTAGACAAGACAGAATTTCTCTACAGTATATATGAGGTCTCAAGGTAAGCAGATAAGAGTTGGTATGGCTACTCCATAATCATTGGGTCCCAGTCTTCTAGAATTTTGCTCTACCATCCTCAACACATAGCTTCCTATGTGGTCCATGATGGCTGCTTAAGCTTCAGTATCACAATTGTATCCTAGCCAAGAAGGAGGAGGAGGAGGAGAGAAAGATACCTGTTATGAGAAGTTGCATACAGCATTTCCACTTGCATCTCTTTAACCAGAACTTAGTCATTTGGCCATACCTAGCTGCCAGGAAGGCTGGGAAATCTAGTCTTTCTTTCAGGCAGCCAAGTATTCAGCTAAACAAGGACAGGAGGATGGATACTAGGGGGAAGCTAGCAATCCTTCCATAGTACCAGATTCTCATAAGGTTGATGGAGGATTGATTGAGAGTACATTGTACAGTCATTAGTATTACATGACGAGTGCTTTAAAGTGTGATTTTATTACTATGATCTCACTATATTTTAAACCCAGCCCAGTCCCAGAATTAACAAACACATGCTAAACTCCAATACTGTTCATCTGATGCACCCTAATATTACTGAAATATAAAATAATTACTTTCTTAGGTCCTTGGATATTGGGTGGTTCTAGATGCTTTATCTTCATAAAGGCACATAAAAGGAAAAAACTTGCATAATTTAAGCTCCATGAAAAATTGTTATGCTGAGTTAAGGGAAATGTGCTCAGCAAAATGTATATAAGCTTTTATTGGTCCCCAAAGACGTAGAGAAGTTAGTTTGAGGCATTTGGTGCATTCTAAATACATCCTCTTCCTAATCCAAAATGAACATTCAATGACATTCAAAATGGTTTTGTGAGACAAAGGAAAGCGAGACCTCTGATACCTTTGTGATTTTAATGAAGGCGTGTGGGTCAATAATAAACAGCAAAAAAATTTTTTTAATAAAATTTAAAATAATCTCAGTAGATCTGCATTAATTTGAGCCAATTAGGTTGACATCAGTTTGTCTAATTGTCTATTTGGGCTGATTTTATAACGAATTTTTAATGCTAACGTGACTTCTCCGAGCCACCAGAATGTCTGTAGGCTATTCATCAGCCTTCTGTATGGTGTGCATGTACAATGCAGAGTAAGTTAACACTGGCCTAATCCACACATAGTTAAAAGGGAAAACTGGAGCTTTGAATCCACAGAAGAGGAAGGGAACACTGGACTAGGGGTCAGGAGACCTGTGTTCTAGTCCTGGATCCACTGCCGACTTATCTATATAAGACCTTGTACAAGCCTCTTAACCTCTTTTGCTTCAACTGCCTCCCAAGTAAAATAAAAGGTTCAACTAGAAGTTTATTTCAGCACTCAATGTCTTTGATTTTCTAAGAATCCAATTATTTGACTTATATGTGTCACTGCTTTTCTTCCATCATTCACTTAAAACTCACAGCATTGTCACGTTTTACAATGTCATTTCCCCTTCGTAAATGTCCTATGGTTTCAGTCTGATTATGATTCTCTCTTGGCTGTGTAGTGGACTGGAAACAGCTGCCTTTCTTGAGAATTGTCAAATTTGCTTATTGTACAACCCCATAGCTTTCAGTTTAAACTACTCTCACTTTAAACCCATGGTGGAAGTATCTCCTCTCTATGAATAGGACCTCTACACAAACAGAGTCTAGAGTTGAGGGGATGGGAAAGCACAAACTTCCCAAGTGGGTCACTAGGATGATGGTAAGTGGGGCCATTTCTATTTTTACACTTTGTTTACAAGATCCACGTGTTCTACTTTTGGGAGGCATAGCACCATATAAGAATCAAGTGTTTAGGGAATGTACTACATCCTGGGGGATGATACCCCATCATCACATAGTATCATCCCCAACCTGGAGCCCCAGTTATGCCTTTAAAAAACCACTCCATCACTATCAGGCCAGCAGCTTCTGGATGGTGCAGCATGTGCTAGGACAAGTGGATCATATGGTCATTTACAAACTGCCACATCTCCTTTAAAATAGGCATTTTGGTCCCTTAGTCTGAGTAATGTTATGCAAGATTAATGTGTAAGCCCTTGGACAGTGCTGCTGGCTGAGTCCCCATTGGCAGGAAAGGGAAACTTATATCCAAAATACATATCAATTCTAGTTAAGATGGGTCACTTCTCCTTTCAGAGTGAAAAGAATCTATGTATTCAATTTGCTGCCAAGTAGCTGATTAGTCTTCTCAAGGATTTGTGCCATAAAGATCTCACTTGATATTGGTATCTACCACTAGAAAGTTGGATATTTGTTAGCAACAGTTATGATCAGTAATGGAAAGCAGGATTCCATGCTTTTGGGTCCATGCATAGCCCCCGTCCCTGCCACCATGACTACTCTATTCATGAGCTCATTGTGCCAGCACTGGGATTGCCAATGACAGAGGCCGACTGACATCAACTGGCCAAGTCATTCTGTCTACTTGATTGGCCAGTGCCTCTTCCATGGTTGATGCCCTTTGGTAGATATTATGCAATACAAAAATATTCACATTTAATGACCACTCCCACAGAGACTTGCGCCCAGGTTTTAACTTAAAAGAGAATTTATTACCTACATTTCCTGAGAAAAGGGGTCATGCCATGCCATGCAGGGCCACAATGGAAACATCAGGTTTTGGTTAGGAGGCAGAAGCAGAAGCTAGGGGAAAGCCTAGGTTTTGTTGGGGTAACCGCTGGAAAGACAAGGCAGGGCAGAGTAAATAGTTTAAGGTTGGATGGTTTGAATAATTGCAGCAGGCTTTGGGGGCATAGGGGCTATCTCTAGCTCTCTGGTTCCTGGCCTTGGGTTGGCATAGGGCAAGGGAAGTATTGGTTTGGTGTTTGATTGTTCAATAAGGAGGTGGTTGACTTGCATATGAGAGGCATGCTGTCAAGTAAGTTGTTTTCTCTCTTTAGGTACTAGCTATCTGTGGGAGGAGCAATCTCTCCCTGGGTCTTTAAGGCCCCCAAGATGTCAAAACATAAAATACAGAAAATTGGGCTCCCCTGGTGGCACAGTGGTTAAGAATCTGCCTGCCAATGCAGGTGACACGGGTTTGAGCCCTGGTCTGGGAGGATCCCACATGCCGCGGAGCGACTAAGCCCGTGAGCCACAACCACTGAGCCTGCGCGTCTGAAGCCTGTGCTCCGCAACAAGAGAGGCCGCGACAGTGAGAGGCCCGCGCACCGCGATGAAGAGTGGCCCCTGCTCGCCGCAACTAGAGAAAGCCCTCGCACAGAAACGAAGACCCAACACAGCCAAAAAAAAAAAAAAAAAAAAAAATACAGAAAATTAAAAACATGATTAATATACACAGATCCATTCACAAGCCTCTTTTTTTCTCCCCAGTCTTCCAGTCTTTCTCATTTCAGAATCCTTACCAACCAATCAGGGCATTTGCCACTGCCCATGAGTTTATATATATTATCTAAAACCACTTTTTCCCCCCAAAGTAGATGAACCTTTGGGGCATTTCCTGAAGCTTTATTTGTTAGAAGGATTTCCCATCACCACTGTCATAAGAAGAGTGTGGGTCTTACAGCCATGAGAGGTGCTGAAGCAGTGGTGTATGACATGGAGGTTGGGGCCATATGCCTTTCTTGTGTCCTGTAGCCCTACTTGTGCCTAATCCTGGATCTATCACCTCATTCTTACAATGGATTGCTGCTAGGCTGCCAGACTGTAATACTTGATAGGTTTGATAGAAACCAGCTCCACCACAGAATCCCTTGCTTTCCCTTAGTCAGACATTTGTCTTTACCAAGACCCAATAACACACTGGGAGCTATTTTTCAAATGGTCAATAATTCTCTGCTACAGACAATATAGACTTCCTCTAGAATCCTAGGAGTCTATCTTGTAATTTTCCTGCTGGGACTTACCATAAATCCCATATCTTCCACAATCAGAGACACCTTTAACAGCATAGGCTCTGCTGATTCATATGGCCCAAGTAGCAGGAATATTTGTACCCAGCCTGGACCTGCTGCAGAGCCTGTTACTGCTCTGGGCCCACACAAAACTGGAAGCCCTCTTTGTCACTCAGTAAATGGGTTGGATGAATATTCCCATTGGGATATCCCAGTGGAACATGATGCCTCTGAAACCTGAAGAGACTACTAAGCACAGTGTTTTCTTCTTCATGGTAGAAAATTTGAAATGCAGTAATGTGTCCTTTATTTTGGAAGGGATGTCCTGGAATGCCTAAGACTAGGGATCAAAAACATTTTCTATATAGGGCCAGAGTAAATATTTCAGGCTTTGTGGGCCAAACAGCCTGTTATAACTACCCAACTCTGCCATTGTAGCACAAAAGCCACCACGACAATATATAAGCAAATGGGCATGACTGTGTTCCAGTTAAAATGTACAAAAATAGGTGGTGGGACAGATTTGCCCTAGACCACTGGACTCCTAAAAACTTCACTAATATGGTAGGCCTGTGATGGGTTCTTCTACCATTCTCCAGAGAACAAATGTCACTTTTGCTCTTCCAGTCCAATTAACATGATCTTATGGATACAATGGACCAATGTGATGTTCTGAGGAATGTCCAGATGGTCCAGGTCACATATACAAATAGCAAGAGAGTTCACGTAGTCCTAGGGCAAAGCCATAAATGTATACAATGAGCCATCCCATGCAAATGGAAACCACTTCTTTTCGTCCTTGATTGAGTCTGATAGGTTTTATCCCATCAGCACCCTCAGTATCAAGTCCCATGTATAATCCTCCAGCTCCTGTATATACTGATTGAGTCTTTGCCACTCTTTTGGCCTATAGTCCCTTTCCTCCTGTAGCAGGCCCAGCATGTCTCTGGGTAGTGTATGATGTGAATTGATACTATTTATAGGTCTGGTAGCCAGGAGGGGAGGCGGGGATACATCTCAAGGGTGCACGTGTTTCCTTGCCAGGCAGAAGCCTCTGCATTGTCTTCAGGCAAGGAATGCAGTGCTAGCTTTTAACAGGGAGGATTAGGTCACTTCTGCAGGTCCAGAGAGTTGAGGGAGATCTAAGGATTCAAGATTTCAGATGCATCAGTCAGGACCCTAACCTTGGGGTGGCAGACCTGTCAGGGTTGAAAACTCAATCTTTCTTGGAGCTCTGCTTTTCTTAGTTAAGTCCTGGGCCCAATCCTAACTTTTTCTGTCATCTGGCTGTACCAGCAACATCTGAGATATTGCCCCTGCCAGTATATTCCTGGCCTCTAGTATCACATCCCAATTCAACTCTGGTAAAAGTTGTAACAATGGCATGACTACAACATTCCAGGGGCTCATTGCCAGCTGGCCAATGGGTGGCCCAGCTCCTAAAATCCCATTTTACAGACCCCTTCCTATATCCTGGTGTCACAGATAGTCTTGCCCATGAAACACATAGTGAGACCCTGAGATTTTCATGCAGGACGTTTAGTGAGGAGTGCTCTCCAGAACAATGCCTGTGAGCAGACAGGGAAGCAGGATTGGGCAGAGGGAGAATTTGAACTATGATGCAGTTGCTGAAGCCTCAGCCAATCAGAAGCTATGGAGCTGGAATGCCCCTGATGGGTTGTCCCAATTGAGGCAAGAGGATCAAGATTTTGTATCTCCCACATTGACCAGCACTGGATATGAGCTGCTCCCGGGGAGTGGCTGTAAACTTGGGTGAGACAACCTCCTTCAGTCAAGGGCAATTCCTGCAGAGGGAGCCAACTATAGGCCATCAGAGACCAACACTTCTGCCTTGTGAGTGCTTTTGTCCCAAGGGAGACCTGGGTGGGTAATATACCACAGCGTCTTTAATAAGAGCTTTATCACCCATTTTGTGTCCATGGGGGAACCATTACCACACACTGGAGACAGCAGAGTAAAAGATGGCATGAGCCCAAGTTGCCAAATCAATCCTGGATAGCTTACCTCTAAACTTAATAAGAAGGCCTTTCTGTTTAAGACACTGTAAGGTATTCAGTTGCTGGCAACCAAAAGCATTCTAACACATGCATGCATTATCTCAGTTAATCCTCAGTTACTCTGAAGTAGGTATTATTACTCCCATTTCAAAATTAGAGAATTAAAGTTAGGGTAACTTCTCCAAGGTCATACAGCTTAGAAATTGGTGGAGCCTAGTCTAAAACGTCACACTATCTAAATCCAAAGTCCATGCTCTTTTCCATTTTAAAAACATCTATGTGATCAAACTGGGAAGGGGATGTGACATCCCCAGAGCTGAAAGGAACAGTAGCCTGTGTGTAGCTAAAGATTCAATATTTACCAGAAGAGCTGCCCTCAGGAAGCTTACTGTTCCCTGAGTGGTGGCTCCAAAATCCTATGTCTACATCCTAATTGCCAGAACCTATAAGTGTGACCTTATGTGGAAAAAAGGTCTTTGTAGTGGTCATTAAGTTAAGGATCTTGAGATGATGAGAACAGGTTGGGTTGTCTGTGTGGGCCCTAAATCCAATGACAAGTGTCCTTATAAAGGTCAAACAGTGGAGACTGACAGAAGAGGTGATGTGATTATGAAGGCAGAGCTTGGAGTGACGCAGCCTCAACCAAGGAATCCTTAAAGGCACCCAAAGCTAAAAGAGTAAGGACCATCTCCTCTTAGCACCTTTAGAGAGCACAACCCTGCCAACACCTTGATTTTGGACTTCAGGCCTCTGGAACAATAAGGTAATAAATTTCTATTGTTATGCACACCACCAAGTTTGTGTTACTTTGTTACAGTAGCCTCAGTAAATTAATACATCTGCGACCATTCTTTTACTCTAAACACACTTATATCCTTTCTCATATAAAGGTAATCAGTATGCCTTTCTTCTACATTTGGTTGAATATATTCCTTATGTGGCAAATTTCTAATGGAATCCTTTATACTTTAAAGACAGAGTGTAAACTTTTTCCTTAGCAGATGTTGAGCATCTGTAGAGATGTGAATGAATGTTTTGCTGAGAAGAAGGTCCATAGCCATTATATTTACAATAGGGTCTCCATAGGATCCAAAGAACATTAAGAATTTCTGGGAAAGAGTTGGGCAAATGGAAGAATGAGAGGCACCTGAGCTCTGGGAGAAGCAAGAACAAAGACTATAAAAAATAAAAGATGAAGATTCCAGTATTTGGAAGCAGGAATAACCCAGTGTGTCTGGTTGGAAGACTGGAAATCCATGTCTTTAGAAGTAAGCTTTGGTTTCCTCATACATGCAGGTGAGGAAGCAGGAGTTAACAAAGGCTTTATAAAGGAGACTACAAAACGAGAAGTCCAGACAGCCCCAAGTCCAAAGGAAAGAGAGTGCTTTCTCTGAATAGAGGGTTAGGAGGTTAGAGAAATTCAGATTTCTGTAGTTGAATCTAGCAGGTGATTGAAAAGGGTATATTCCGTTTCAATGACAAAGTAAAGTGTTGTCTCAAGAGTTATTTCTATTATGTTGGGCGGGGGGGGGAAAGGGAGAAAAAGCAGGTTACTAAGAGTAAAGAATGGTATGAACTTAAGTCTAACTGTAAAAAGGAAGGGAAGGGACATTTTCTGAGCCTGTCTCTATGAAAACCTGTGAGATGAGATTTAGAGGATTTGGAATAAGTCTTAGCCAGAATCTTGGCTGCCAAAACCCCAAGCCCCATGTGACAGCTGCTCCACCGTGTACCGTGCAGACTGCCTCCCAGGTAGTGAATGGGCTAGAATCGCCTGCTTTATTCCTCTATGAAAGGACTTGAGGTGTTGGGCTAAACATGGGGAGATGAGAGTGAAAAGTGCTGTGAGAGCAGCTCTGATTCCCAGAAAATTGGAATAGCGGCCATGTGACCTTCCATCACAAAATTACAGTGTTTTGATACAAATTACCTCCCAGGTGTTTGCAGTTCAGGACAGCCTGCTTCCCCCCCAGTGCTGAGAGGAGGTGAAACAGGAAGCCTGGTTTTCTGCATATAATGGTACAATTCTAACCACAAGAAGACATCTATCGGGCTGCACCCTGCAGGCCTGCAAGCCTTGTAATTGCCCGGCCTTGAGACTGAGGAAAGAGCCCGGAGACAGTGACAGAGGCGTCAGTGGCTTATTGGATAGGGGGTCTTACACGTCCAAAACAAAGGGTCCACCGCGTCCGGCAGACGGCAGGCAGGACATGGCAACAGTCTTCGCTTCTTGGGGGAGAAGGAGGCTACCATTTATAGGGGGAATTGACTTCAGGTTGGCTCATCAGTTACCTGGGAAACCAGCAGCTGGGGCAGGGGGCAAGCATGTAGGCAGTTACTGATCAAGCCCTATGATTCATAGGATTGGATGGTCATGGGAGTGACGCAGCGACTGGCTGAGCAGGGGACGCACAGAGAGCAAGAGAAGAGCCATCTGGAGGGGCTGACCACACGCCATCCCCACGCACCCTGCATGGCCCTAACCATCTGGGTCTGACCCTCTTCCGCAGTGTCCCTGGGGCCAGGTGTGTAGAGGGGCACTGCAACCCGATGCCGCAAATGCAGCACACACACCAGCAGCTAAGGAGTATCCGCAGGAAGCCCGGCGCTTATGTCGGGTGTCCATGAAGTCCAGAGGGGGACGACGACAGCATCTCACTGTCGACCCAGCAGTCAGACTCGTTTTCAGTGAGGCCACCACTGCTGCCCAGTAGGAACAGATCCCCCCCTCCGCTCAGACTAGGGACGAAATGTGAGATGTTTAACAGGCACAATACCGGGAAGATCATGGCCGTTCAGCGAACTACAAGGAGTAACAGCCTTCTAGATAACACCACCCCTGCCTGTGGTCTTGTCCTGGCTGGCAGCACCATCCCGCCTGTCCGCCCTCAGCGCCCACAGCCGGTGCCGAGGCCGGGAGAGGCGGCGTAACAACAGACCACAGGGTTAACACAGTGGTGCCTTTCTCAGTAGGGCCCGGATTAGTCACCTCAGTAGTCTTGGCTGGGGCCAGGCAGAAGACAGGTGAAACCTGCAAGTCCCTTCCTAATCCTGTTGCCCACAGGGCAGCAAACTCAAACCACTGGGGGCTTACCTGCCAGTGCCAGGGCCTTTCCTTAGTGGCTTCCCCTGGGCATAGATCCTGTGGCCAGGGCAGAAGCGAGTTGTTGTCCTGACCAATAGCTGGCGGTGGTCCTTCCATGGTCAACAGTTGAACTTGGACGATGTGGGCTAGTTGCCTCCGGGTTGACGTGGCGTAGGCACTGGGACGATTGCTCCTGGGGTGTGTCCATGTGTTGGGAGCCTCAATTGTTGTTAAAGTCGCCCATTCCTCCTTTCGATCAGCCCGGCAGCGGTGGGGTCTTAAGGCAGGTGGAAACGCCAGTGTATGGTGTTTTTATCAGCCCATTTCTGAACTTCATGGCCAGTAAAGTGGGTTCCTTGGTCACTCTCAATGTCCATGGGCATCCTGCATAGCGTGCATAGCTGTTCTAGACCACAAAATGTGGTTTTCCTTGTTGATGACTCGGGTAGGCCTTTTGTAATGTCTCCCACCTGTTGTAAGGCACTGTAGGCCGCACATGGCTGCTGTTCCATCACACTGTATCCTGGCTCTGCCCCCTTCCAGAGCTGGGGCCAGAAGTCCAAGGGCACCTATTATTTTGCCATTGCCACAAGCCCCAACCAAACCCTTCCAGGTAACTGGCCACGTCCATTCCACAAGCCTGTCCCTGAGTTAATAACCCTAAAGCCTGTGTCAATGGCTTATTGTTTCGGGGTGGTGGGCTGGGGCTATGTTTGTCTTACCCGACCAGATAACACCCAAGTATTTGACAGATAATCCAGGTGCTTGTGTTTTGTCTGTATTCACCAGCCACCCCCATGCAGTCAGATGAGCCACAGACACAGGGCTGCTACTTTTAAACTGGAAAAACACTCTAAGGTTAATGGAATATCATCAGTATAATTGGAGAGAAAGACATGGTGCTCAGCTGCCACAGGACCCCACATGCTAGTGGACGGCCACCTCTGGGGTACCCCCTCAACTTTCCATTCCCAGTCCTTAGTTCCTGACATCTTGGTGCTCACAGGAGTCTCCTTGGCCTCTTGGCTGACTCGCCAATTGTTGGGCTGCACCAGCAGGACTGCAAGCCTTGTAGTTGCCCAGGCTTGAGACCAAAGAAAGAGCCCAGCGACAGAGACAGAGACATCAATGGCTTATTGGACAGGAGATCTTACATGTCCAAAACAAAGGGTCCTGGAGCAGCACCCTACCATGTCTGGCAGATGGCAAACAGAACATGGCAGCAATCCTCACTACTTGGGGGAGGAGAAGGCTACCATTTATAGGGGGAATTGACGTCAGGTTGGCTCATCAGTTACCAGGGAAACCAGCAGCTGGGGCAGGGGGCAAGCACATAGGCAGTTACTGATTAAGCCCTATGATTCAGAGGATTGGATAGTCATGTGAGTGAAGCAGGGACTGGTAGAGCAGGGGATGCACAGAGAGCAAGAGAACAGCCATCTTGAGTGGCCTGACCATACAACATCCTTCACAAAACAGTAACCTGGTCCTTGAAATTTTCACAGACTACAGGCTTTCCTGCCACACACCTAGGATATAATTTCGAATAGCTCATTTGCAACTCATTACAATAAACGTTTTAAGAACTCAGGAGAAGCAAAATGCATATATGTATAAAATAAGCCACAATTTCTAAGAATTCTGCTCTTCTTCTCTGAAACAAAATACAGTGTTTCTAAAATTTATATGACCTAAAAATATCGAATAAAAAGGGCCTAATTAAGTTTTTTTGTTTTTTTGTTAGGAAAAATCATGTTAGATTCTAAATTCCTCTTTGCAGAGAATTATCAAATCAGCAGAGGAATAAAATGTACTAGCCATTTGGCCATGCAAGTTACATGATGTAGAAGCACATTTTGTAACATGAGTAGTCAATATAGCACAAAACATTCCTTATCACATTACTTCATCCTTCTTATCTCATGTTCTTTGCAAGTAGGCAGCAGCTTGAGAATGGCCTGTGGCACCTTCTACGGTTTGCTGCTCTCAGACCTCCCATCTCTCATCTCACCCATAAAGTCCAATGATGACTTTCCATGTAGGTCTAACAACAAATGAAAAGAAGGCAGGATTTTTCATTTAACAAACACAGAAATTTCTATGTGTCAGTCATAAATACTACCATTGCTCTTTACAAACATTAATTCTTTTAATCCTCAAAAAAAACCTATGAGGTAGGTTCTATTTTCATCTCCATTTTACAGATGAGGAATCTTGTCATAGAGCTAGTAAGAGATGGGGCCAGGATTTAAATGAGTTTGTGCAATCAAACACGGCACCATACCGCCTTAAGTAGTAGTATCATAAAGGTAAATGCAGAATTATCAAATAATACTAACTACTCTTAGGTAAGTATTTATTAAAAATGGAGACAAAAAGTTTAAATAAATAGAGATTTTTAAATGGAGGAAGGTTATCTAGAATGTTCACGTACACAAGTTTTTGTCATGGATTGCTAAAATTATAGTTTATGAAGCTTTATGGTATATATACAACAGTAGTATTAGTTAACTGATACAAAGATAACCACCACTCAAATCTGCATACATCTTTAAATCATCAGTTAAATTTATTTCCCTGATTATAAAAGTAATAAATGTTCATATGTGGAAGATTCAGAAAATCACATGACAAAAAAAATAAAAATCACTCATAATCCCACCATCCAGAAATCATCATTGCTGATATTTTCATAAATATAGTCTCTAGTCTTTCTATATGTATATTCAACCACCTGGGTATTGACTTACCACTTATTAAACGTGGCTCTTTGTGCCAAAGTGATGCATTATTCAAAGAAAAACCATTTACACTTTTTTTCAGTGCCTCAGTGTATATACTAAATATTCTTTAAGGGTTGTAAAAGTCATAAAACCAATACATTAAGATTACAAAAGTACTTTTAGAGTGGAAATATACTCCCAATGATACATATGCTAGAGCATTCTTAAGAACTCAAGTATTTAGTCTAATTGAAGTCACAATGGTGATATTTTTCAAAATATATTATCATTACATTTTCTGCATTACCAAGGAGCAAGTTTTAGCATCAGTAGGATGAAAACAATGCTGACTTCTTAAATTTGCGCACAAAATTAACTGGTATCACACCTCCATTGATTCATGATTATCTTCTTAATGAATGGATTCTAAAGCTTCTCTGAGATAGGAAGGAACAAGACCACTGAAATGAAATATTGATTTATGATTATTCTAATACTGCTCAGCATTTGTGAAGTAAACTGTGTCCACAAAGCATGTTATAATTACTAATTCTGAAACACTTTGCTGAGCTAGGTGTAGAAGAATTCTTTCATGTAGGGGCAAAATGAACACTATAAATCAACATACTAGGTTGAAATTTTGCATGGCTACACACTATGATTTCCAGCGTCACAAGTGGCTTAAGGAATGCCTCAACTGAGAATGGACTCCCACTGGTGGCCACAATGTTACAGCTTTGAAGTCAGCTTCCTCTTGACTGTACCAGTAATTCTGCCATATGGATTGTCTAATGGTAGCAAGACCTGTAGAAAAACCACATGGTAAATTCAGAGGCATTAAAACAGACCTACCCTTTTTTCTACGAATCAATATGAAATCAACAACAAAAGACAACTTGCTAAACAGGAAAATGTATAGGCCCTACAGTAGTTACTTCAAGCAAGGTAATACCTTACTTTTCTCGCAATAGTTGAGACATGAGGTGATTTTACAGAAAATTAGAGTTTTTTGAAAAATTTTAATCATCAGGATATAAATGTTTCTCAAATGCATTACATATCCCTGCTTTTTAAACAGAGGGTGGTGAACATAATTTGGCCTTTGCTTGATGACTCGCTCTGAACGCCAATCATTGTCCAATGCTAAATACTGCCGTGCCCTCAGGAACATTTGAGGTCCTCAGGGCTCTTAGCCTAATGCTAAATGGCTCCAGACAGCTGTGCATTTACAGTTCTTCTGTCTTTCCACCCTGTCATTTGTCACTTCTCTGCTGTTCTCAGTGTGTCTTGACTCACTGAGGGCTTCTCATATGTTGCCCTCACTATGTACACACCTGCTGAGTGAGGGCCCAGGAGTGGCTCCGGCCATCCCCAGAGAGCAGACACAGACATGGGGACAGCTTGTTCAGCCACTTGGGTGCCTTTATGTGGAGGCCTGGCCCAAAGGGACTCAGGCCTTCCTGCCTCCAGGTCTCCAGAGGAAGCTTCGTGTCTGACTTCTTGAGCAAAAGGCACTGTGGCCTCAGTCTGCTGGCACACATTTGAGCTAGGATCACTGCAGGCCTGAGGCATCAGGGGGCCCTGGGAGACCCTCCTCTCTCCATCGGGGCTCCTGAGCTAAGCACTGCTCTAGTCATGATGCCTGACCCTTTCGCTGTTTGGGGCCCATTGGTTTCACCTTTGTTGAACATGGCCAGGTCCCTTTCCTGCCCTTTAGAAAGTAATCAGTTGGGACTTCCCTGGTGGCACAGTGGTTAAGAATCCACCTGCCAAAGCAGGGGACACGGGTTCAAGCCCTGGTCTGGGAAGATCCCACATGCTACGGAGCGACTAAGCCCGTGCGCCACAACTACTGAGCCTGCTCTCTAGAGCCCCCGAGTCACAACTACTGAGCCCACGCACCACAACTATTGAAGCCCACGTGCTCTAGGGCCCCATGCCGCAACTACTGAAGCCAGCGTGCCTAGAGCCCGTGCTCAGCAACAAGAGAAGCCACTGCAATGAGAAGCCCGCTCACTGCAACTAGAGAAAGCCCGCATGCAGCAATGAAGACCCAATGCAGGGAAAAAAAAAAAAAAGTTCTGGAAATGTATAGTGGTAAAAAAAAAAAAAAAAAAAAGAAAGTAATCAGTCAAAAATGTCTTTACATTCTAATTGATGGCATTCTGGGAATCTACGTCCTCACCTTTCTCTGAAGTAAATAGTGCTGCCTCTCCTTTCAGCTGAATGGACAGCGAGCGGGATCAAGATCGCACTCCTCTTTAACTCAGGGCCCTGTACCAGCTACACCTGGCACCCGAGCATGACCTTAGTTACCCAGCACTGCTCCCCAGCCTCCAGCTACAGCTGTAGTGGTACAGAGCCTGATGGAGCCATCAACATAATTTGCAGAACAGAAACAAGGTACCTGGCCAGAGGGGCTGTGACTAATAAGGCTCCTGGATCAGCAGGCCCGAATGTAGGACCTTTTGGACTCCCTTCATTGGCCTTTATCCACCAAAGGCTATGAGCAGCAGGGCCATGGTAATAGATGGTCCCTTCCTATCTCACTCCCCCTACACACTAAAAGCATCCAATAGAATGGTGTTTTTTAGCATTCTAGAAGCCCATGGGAAGATGGATCAAATAGAGAAAACCTGCCATTCTGAGAGTGGTCCAAGTGGGGAAGGGACAGTTCTGATCTCCCAGGACTGACCACAGCAGGCTACCTGTTGGGACCGCAGGCTGGCTAGTCAGACACACTGACTTGGCTTAACCTTTTGCATGGCTAAAAACAAGTCAGGGTAAGTACTTTTTTCAAGGCAAGGTTTCCTTTCAAAAAATGAACTTCCAAACTAGCTGCTAGACAATCATCGACAGGAAGACACTGGAAATCACCAAAAAAGATACCTCACATCCAAAGACAAAGGAGAAGCCACAATGAGATGGTAGGAGGGGCGCAATCACAGTAAAATCAAATCCCATAACTGGTGGGTGGGTGACTCACAGACTGGTGAACACTTATACCACAGAAGTCCACCCACTGGAGTGAAGGTTCTGAGCCCCAGGTCAGGCTTCCCAACCTGGGGGTCCGGCAACGGGAGGAGGAATTCCTAGAGAATCAGACTTTGAAGCCTAGTGGGAATTGATTGCAGGACTTTGACAGGACTGGGGGAAACAGAGACCCCACTCTTGGAGGGCACACACAAAGTAGTGTGTGCAATGGGACCCAAGGGAAGGAGCAGTGACCCTGGGGGAGACTGAACCAGACTTACCTGCTAGTGTTGGAAGGTCTCCTGTAGAGGCGGGGGTGGCTCTGTTTCACCATGGGGACAAGGACACTGGTAGCAGAAGTTCTGGGAAGTACTCCTTGGCGTGAGCCCTCCCAGAGTCTGTCATTAGCCCCACCAAAGAGCCCAGGTAGGCTCCAGTGTTGGGTTGCCTCAGGCAAAACAACCAACAGGGAGGGAACCCAGCCCCACCCATCAACAGTCAAGTGGATTAAAGTTTTACTGAACTCTGCCCACCACAGCAACAGTCAGCTCTACCCACCACCAGAGCCTCCCATCAAGCCTCTTAGATAGCCTCAACCACCAGAGGGCAGAGAGCAGAGGCAAGAAAAACTACAATCCTGCAGCCTGTGGAACAAAAACCACATTTACAGAAAGATAGACAAGATGAAAAGGCAGAGGGCTCTATACCAGATGAAGGAACAAGATAAAACCCCAGAAAAACAACGAAGTGAAGTGGAGATAGGTAACCTTCCAGAAAAAGAATTCAGAATAATGATAGTGAAGATGATCCAGGACCTCGGAATAAGAATGGAGGCAAAGATTGAGAAGATGCGAGAAATGTTTAACAAAGACCTAGAAGAATTACAGAACAAACAAACAGAGATGAACAATACAATAACTGAAATGGAAACTACACTAGAAGGTACAATAGCAGAATAATTGAGGCAGAAGAACGGATAAGTGACCTGGAAGACAGAATGGTGGAATTCACTGCTGCGGAACAGACTAAAGAAAAAACAATGAAAAGAAATGAACACAGCCTAAGAGACCTCTAGGACAACATTAAATGCAACAACATTCACATTATAGGGGTCCCAGAAGGAGAAGAGAGAGAGAAAGGACCCAAGAAAATATCTGAAGCGATTATAGTCGAAAACTTCCCTAACATGGGAAAGGAAATAGCCACCCAGGTCCAGGAAGCACAGAGAGTCCCATATAGGATAAACCCAAGGAGAAACACGCCATGACACATAGTAATCAAATTGGAAAAACTTAAAGACAAATAAAAATGATTGAAAACAGCAAGGGAAAAATGACAAATAACATACAAGGGAACTCTCAAAAGGTTAACAGCTGATTTCTCAGCAGAAACTCTACAAGCCAGAAGGGAGTGGCATGGCATATTTAAAGTGATGAAAGGGAAGAACCTACAACCAAGATTACTCTACCCGGCAAGGATATCATTCAGATTCAACGGAGAAATCAAAAGCTTCATAGACAAGCAAAAGCTAAGAGAATTCAGCACCACCAAACCAGCTCTACAACAAATGCTAAAGGAACTTCTCTAAGTGGGAAACACAAGAGAAGAAAAGGACCTACAAAAACCAACCCAAAACAATTAAGAAAATGGTCATAGGAACATACTTATCGATAATTACCTTAAACGTGAATGGATTAAATGCTCCAACCAAAACACACAGGCTTGCTGAATGGATACAAAAACAAGACCCATATATATGCTGTCTACAAGAGACCCACTTCAGACCTAGGGACACAAACAGACTGAAAGTGAGGGGATGGAAAAAGTTATTCCATGCAAATGGAAATCAAAAGAAAGCTGGAGTAGCTATACTCATATCAGATAAAATAGACTTTAAAATAAAGAATGTTACAAGAGACAAGGAAGGACACTGCATAATGATCAAGGGATCAATCCAAGAAGAAGATATAACAATTATAAATATATATTCACCCAACATAGGAGCACCTCAATACATAAGGCAACTGCTAACACTATAAAAGAGGAAATCGACAGTAACACAATAATAGTGGGGGACTTTAACACCTCACTTACACCAATGGACAGGTCATCCAAAATGAAAATAAATAAGGAAACAGAAGCTTTAAATGACACAATAGACCAGATATATTTAATTGATATTTATAGGACATTCCATCCAAAAACAGCAGATTACACTTTCTTCTCAAGTGCGTACGGAACATTCTCCAGGATAGGTCATATCTTGGGTCACAAATCAAGCCTCAGTAAATTTGAGAAAATTGAAATCATATCAAGCATCTTTTCTGACCACAACGTTATGAGATTAGAAATGAATTACAGGGAAAAAAACGTAAAAAACACAAACACATGGAGGCTAAACAATACGTTACTAAATAACTAAGAGATCACTGAAGAAATCCAAGAGGAAATCAAAAAATACCTAGAGACAAATGACAATTAAAACACGACAATCCAAAATCTATGGGATGCAGCAAAAGCAGTTCTAAGAGGGAAGTTTATAGCTATACAAGCCTACCTAAAGAAACAAGAAAAATCTTAAGTAAACAATCTAACTTTAAACCTAAAGGAACTAGAGAAAGAAGAACAAACAAAGTTAGCAGAAGGAAAGAAATCATAAAGATCAGAGCAGAAATAAATGAAATAGAAACAAAGAAAACAATGGCAAAGATCAATAAAACTAAAAGCTGGTTCTTTCAGAAGATAAACAAAATTGATAAGCCATTAGCCAGATTCATCAAGAAAAAGAGGGAGAGGATTCATATCAATAAAATTAAAAATGAAAAAGGAGAAGTTACAACAGACACTGCAGAAATACAAAGCATCCTAAGAGACTACTACAAGCAAGTCTATGCCAATAAAATGAACAACCTGGAAGAAATGGAAAAATTCTTAGAAAGGTATAACCTTCCAAGACTGAACCAGGAAGAAACAGAAAATATGAACAGACCAATCACAAGTAATGAAATTGAAACTGTGATTAAAAATCTTCCAACAAACAAAAGTCCAGGACCAGATGGCTTCACAGGTGAATTCTATCAAACATTTAGAGAAGAGCTAACACCCATCCTTCTCAAACTCTTCCAAAAAATTGCAGAGGAAGGAACACTCCCAAACTCATTCTATGAGGCCACCATCACCCTGATACCAAAACCAGACAAAGATACTACAAAAAAAGAAAATTACAGACCAATATCACTGATGAATATAGATGCAAAAATCCTTAACAAAATACTAGCAAACAGAATCCAGCAACACATTAAACGGATCATACACCACGATCAAGTGGGATTTATCCCAGGGATGCAAGGATTCTTCAATATATGCAAATCAATCAATGTGATACACCATATTAACAAATTGAAGAATAAAAACCATATGATCATCTCAATAGATGCAGAAAAAGCTTTTGACAAAATTCAACACCTATTTATGATGAAAACCCCCCAGAAAGTGGGCATAGAGGGAACCTACCTCAGCATAATAAAGGCGATATACAACAAACATCATTCTCAACGGTGAAAAACTGAAAGCATTTCCTCTAAGGTCAGGAACTAGACAAGGATGTCCACTCTCGCCACTATTATTCAACATAGTTTTGGAAGTCCTAGCCACGGCAATCAGAGAAGAAAAAGAAATAAAAAGAATACAAATTGGAAAAGAAGAAGTAAAACTGTCACTGTTTGCAGATGACATGACACTATACATAGAGAATCTTAAAAATGCCACCAGAAAACTACTAGAGCTAATCAATGAATTTGGTAAAGTAGCAGGATACAAAATTAATGCACAGAAATCTCTTGCATTCCTATACACTAATGATGAAATATCTTAAAGAGAAATTATGGAAACACTCCCATTTACCATTGCAACAAAAAGAATAAAATACCTAGGAATAAACCTACCTAGGGAGACAAAAGACCTGTATGCATAAAACTATAAGATGCTGATGAAATTAAAGATGATAACAACAGACGGAGAGATATGCCATGTTCTTGGATTGGAAGAATCAATGTTGTGAAAATGACTATACTACCCAAAGCAATCTACAGATTCAGTGCAATCCCTATCAAATTACCAATGGCATTTTTTACAGAACTAGAACAAATCATCTTAAAATTTGTATGGAGACACAAAAGACCCCAAATAGCCAAAGCAGTCTTGAGGGAAAAAAACGGAGCTGGAGGAATCAGACTCCCTGACTTCAGACTATACTACAAAGCTACAGTAATCAAGACAATATGGTACTGACACAAAAACAGAAACATAGATCAATGGAACAAGATAAAAAGCCCAGAGATAAACCCACGCACCTATGGTCAACTAATCTATGACAAAGGAGGCAAAGATATACAATGGAGAAAAGACAGTCTCTTCAATAAGTGGTGCTGGGAAAACTGGACAGCTACATGTAAAAGAATGAAGTTAGAAAACTCCCTAACACCATTCACAAAAATAAACTCAAAATGGATTCAAGACCTAAATGTAAGACTGGACACTATAAAACTCTTAGAGGAAAACATAGGAAGAACACTCTTTGACATAAATCACAGCAAGATCATTTTTGATCCACCTCCTAGAGTAATGGAAATAAAAACAAAAATAAACAAATGGCACCTACTGAAACTTCAAAGCTTTTGCACAGCAAAGGAAACTATAAACAAGACGAAAAGACAACCCTCAGAATGGGAGAAAATATTTGCAAACAAATCAACGGACAAAGGATTAATCTGCAAAATATATAAACAGCTCATTCAGCTCAATATTAAAGAAACAAAGAACCCAATCCAAAAATGGGCAGAAGACCTAAATAGACATTTCTCCAAAGAAGACATACAGATGGCCAAGAAGCACATGAAAAGCTGCTCAACATCACTAATTATTAGAGAAATGCAAATCAAAACTACAATGAGGTATCACCTCACACCAGTTAGAATGTGCATCATCAGAAAATCTACAAACAACAAATGCTGGAGAGGGTGTGGAGAAAAGGGAACCCTCTTGCACTGTTGGTGGGAATGTAAATTGATACAGCCCCTGCGGAGAACAATATGGAGTTTCCTTAAAAAACTAAAAATAGAATTACCATATTATCCAGCAATCCCACTACTGGGCTTATACCCAGAGAAAACCGTAATTCAAAAAGACACATGCACCCCAATGTTCATTGCAGCAGTATTTACAATAGCCAGGTCATGGAAGCAACCTAAATGCCCATCGACAGAGGAATGGATAAAGAAGATGTGGTACATATATACAATGGAATATTACTCAGCCATAAAAAGGAACGAAATTGAGTCATTTGTTGAGACGTGGATGGATCTAGAGACTGTCATACAGAGTGAAGTAAGTCAGAAAGAGAAAAACAAATATCGTCTATTAACGCATGTATGTGGAACCTAGAAAAATGGTACAGATGAACCAGTTTGCAGGGCAGAAGTTGAGATACAGATGTAGAGAACAAATGTATGGACACCAAGGGGGGAAAACTGCAGTGGGGTGGGGATGGTGGTGTGCTGAATTGGGCGATTGGGATTGACATGTATACAGTGATGTGTATAAAATTGATGACTGATAAGAACCTGCAGTACAAAGAAATAAACAAATAAACAAACAAAACAACTAATACTAAACTTTCTTTGGGTTATTTATATGGAAATATGTTAATATAAATGTTTCAGATATTACATGAATTTCTAAAAAAAAAAAAAAGTGAACTTCCTCATCTTGCCTGCTGTAAATGCAACTAGAAACACAAATATCTTCATTTTTTTGGTGTATATTGTATTCCACTTAAATTGACTACTTAAAAGTTAGAGATGATAGAAGAAAATGAAAATAGAATCTTTTTTTTTCTCCTCATCGTTTCATGATAGAAGAATAATGGAGCTGTGACCTTCTGGGGCAATTTTTGGAGAAGTATATCTCAAAGCTATTTCTTTGGGCACACTCTGTTCTTTCTTTTTCTTTTACTCTCTGCAACTTCCAACCTTCCTTTATAAGTATTCACCCACTTCTAGCATACTCCAGCCTCAGACAGTGAAAGGCCAGAGTCTAAGAGGGCTCTAAACAGTGGCAACTATAAATATTCCAAAAGCAACAGCTGTTAGGAGTTGTGACAGGGGATAGTATCATCCTAAGTTTATAAAGAGGGGTAAAGAGTGGGTGGGGGAAATGTGCTTTAAATATGTTTAAAGTTCTCTTACCTCTTCCCTGTTGATCAGTCCCATTTTGGACATGTCTATGTTAAAGTAGTGAATGTTTGGCAGGCTGATTTCCATAGTTTCTATCTGAAATCCACAACAATATGCATTACATGCGGAAACTGTGAATCTGTCTCTGTTACTCCTTCCCACCAACCCCCAACTACCCACTAGCTCATTACTCAGATTCTACCTGTCTCTGAGATGTCCCTCTGATGTTCCTCTACTGCTTGACACTGTTCTCTCCTGCTAGTACTATTATTAAATGATGGACCCACTCTTCTCTCTGTGTATGAAATCCGTTTCTCAGAAAAGTAAAATCTCCTTGGGTCAGAAACCTGGGACATCTGCAGCATCCAACTGGCCTCCTGGTGCTGGCTCGTCAACCTCTTAAATTCCCCCTCCATCCATTCCCTCCTCTCGAGGCTTGTCCCTAACATTTGCAGGCCCTGGAGTAAGAGTATAATTGGATGTCCCCATACCAGATGTTTAAAGATTTAAAAGTTATGAATCAAGCTAAAGTACTTTCAAGTGAAATATATTCTATCCCTCTAACTTGACAAATATTCCTTCATCACAATCTGGAAGGTCAGGATCGAATTTAAAATTCTCTGATTCCTTGCAGCATCATGCCAGGACCTGGCAGCATGAGAAGAGCCAGCCCTCAGCCCTGGCCATCCCATCTTCTCTCTTGGACTCATGTGGGTGGATACCCCAGCTTGCATGTCAAGTCCCATTCATACCTCTAGCAAACATCTGCCCCTTTTCTCACTCTCGGGCTTAAGGGTACACTAATGGCATGACTTGCACTTTAGGGGATAGATCTGGGGAACAGGCTTGCACAGGTTCTGGAAGTAGTCTCGGGGTTATTTGGGCAGGACATTCTGGGATGTAAATATCCAGAGAATTGTCTAGAAGGGGAAGCACGGGCTCCTGAAGTGTTTGTTGCCTTGGTCCCACTGACTCCTCATCCAGCGGAGAGAGGCATAGCTAGAGGAGGGCTTGGAGGGGGTGTGTGGGCCGTGGCAGGAGTCCCTTGTGCCCAGGTCTAAGGATGACTCTGTTCCTCTCCATCCCATCATGGCCTTAGTTCACATCCTTGTTGCCAGTTTTCTGCAACAGCTTCCCAACAGGTCTCCTTGTCTATGACCCATCATCCCTTTAATCTATCACATGTCTTTCAGAGTGGTCTTTCTAGAGTGCAAATCTGGTAGCGCCACACCTTGCTTAGACCCCTCAGTGGCTCCTAAGAGTTTTCAGGATAAAATACAGACTCTACAGAGAAGCCCACAAAGGGTTTCCCAATCTGCTTCCCAACTCATCTCTAGGCACATGGAAAGACTTTTGCTCCTGGAGCTTCACTTGTGGCAGAGCCTCAGCAGTAAATGACTGTTCCATGCTGCCTCCTGTCTCCACACCTACCGCCTCCCTCACCCTTGAGTATGAACTCAGATAACCCCTACCTGTCCCTTAAGACTCAGCTCAAATACCTCTTCCTCCAGAAAGCCTGGATTGCACTATCCCCTACACCAGAGTTAGGTGACTTCCTCTGAATTTCCATAATATTCTATTCTCTATTGAACTGTTAGTTTACTTATTTTCTTCTTTCACTTAATGATGAACTCTTTGAGGGTAGGGACGATGTCTAATTTATCTCTGATTTCCTCATGTGCTGACAGAGACATAATAACCATTCAATAATATCAAATGGATGGATGGATGAAATCTCTCTGCATTTATCCTTCATTCTCTGGCTCTCCTGAAGCATATAGACCCTTGGGATAATTACCCCTCCTTCAGGGCATTTGAGTGTCCTAAATTGTAGCAGGTTGAAGAGACTCAGAATTTTCAACAAAACTAAAGAACTACAGCAGTGGCCTGTGTTTTCAGGTTAAACAGATTTTTACATTTTTTTATTCTCTTCTCACTTGCTATAACAAGCTTTTGAGCAACAACAGATGTCATTTTTCATGTGTCTTCCACTTTCTTATTTTAACTCTCTTCCTCAGAGCTGACAGGAGACACAAGTTCTCTCAGTCCTCAGAATGGCAAGTGACAAAACCTACCTCAGGAACTTGGCTCAGGGAGAGCATCTGGATGTCATAGAGGGTCTTCTGGATAGAGGGCGAGTACTCGCCTTTGTCATAGGGTCCAACAAATTTCTTCAGGACAACGTCCCTAACAGTGTCCCTAAAGCACAGAAAAGAGAACTGAGGGCTCTCACAGGGTGGTGTTTGGGGAACGTATTATGAAGCTAAGAAGCGGTACCCTCTCTGTCTCCCCAAAAACAATTTCATTGCTGGTTTTAGAGAGGATTAATATCCTGTAATGCCAAAAAGAAAAAAAAAACCTAACTTCCCATTTCCCTACACGCACACACACATGCACACAAGTCAATAAACGTATTGAGCATAACTAGGTTATCTTCATAATCTGGCACCAGGGCCCAGTGGGCATTCCAGGCTAAGTTTCCCTCCATGCTTGAAGAATTTATGAAGAGGACTTCCTAGTATTCTAATCTGCTTGGCTTGGCCCTTTGCTTGAATTGCTGCATTTTCAGGGGTATTACCGTGTCAGGCTGTGTGCTAAGTATTTTATGTAATTACTTCATTAAATTCTCTCAATATACCTGAGGCAGGTACTATTATTATCTCCAATTTAGAGATGAGGAATCTGAGCTAAAAGTTAAATGATCTACTCAGTCCCCCTCCTTAGTGGGAGGCCCAGCTTGTACCCCGACTGGCTCAATTTCGTGCTCTTTTCAACATAAATACATCAGACTGCTGCCCATGGGGAACACTTGAAAAAAGGAGAAAAAAAGATTGAGGTGAGATTCTCTTCAAGCATTTCCAACCTATCACATAATAAAAGGAGCAGAGTAACACTCTGCCAGTGGGAGGAAGCTACCAGGGGGCAGATTCCAGCTTATCACAGGGTAGAAGTTTCTAACAATTAGAGCTTCAGCAAAGGAATGAGATACCTGCTCAAAAAGCAAACTGGGATTCAGAGGCCTAATCACTGCTTGTTGAGGATGTTAAAAAAAGAGTCATACGTTACAATGCTAAAGCATTTATCATTTATAAAATGCTTCTGTAACTGTCATCTCATTTTGAATTTAGCCTAGGGTGGCCACTTGTCCCAGTTTGCCTGGGACCAAGGGGTTTCCTAGGACATAGGACTTTCAGTGTTAAAATCAGGAAAGTCCTTGACAAACTGGGACGAGTTGGTCAGCCTGGTTTAGCCCTCTCTGCATCTGCCATGAAGTAACAAGGCCATTATCCTCATTTGATCCCATGTTTCTTAAAGTGTGGCCTTTGGTCCAGCAGCATGAGCATCACCTGGGAGTTTGTTAGAAATGCACGTTCTCAGGCCCCATTCTGGGCCACAGAATTAGAACCTTTGGGGTTGGGCTCAGTGATCTGCAGTTTAATAAGCCCTCCTTATTAATAAGCCCTCAGAATCATGATTGTGATTCTGATACACAATCATGTTTGAGTACTACTGATTTAGTCAATTAAAAAACAGAGGATCAGGGAAATCAGGTGGTCTGCTCAAGGTCATTATAGCTAATAGCATCTTAGCTATTGGTGCAGATTTACTAACTCAAAGTAAGACCAGTATTCTTTCTGTTATCCATCAGAAGGGATGTCTTACAATGGGGAGGCGGAATTGAATGGCTTCCAAGTTTCCCTTTCAGATGGAAGACTCCATGAACTCTGGGCCCCTGGAAAAGAGGGCAGACACTACCTCCACCAGCGCCAGACCCTAGCACTCGTTCATACCAGGTGGCCTCAAAGTCCACGTCTCTGCCCTGGTGGTAGCGCCACTTGCAGTACACTTGGGTGGCAAAGCACCGGTCCTTCACCTCAGGGAGGGTGGTGAACTGGTCCCTGATGAATCCTTCAAATCCGGACTGGGTTGTTTTCAAGACTTTGAGGTCTTTGATTCCAGAATTAATGACTGGAGGTCCTGTTTTATGTCAAAAGGTAAGAGGGGATGAGGTCATAAAGAAAACAGTGCCTTCTTACTGCCTAGCCCTGAGGATCCTGGTCATTAAAACATGGCACATTACATTTGTACAAAGAGCTACATCACTGCCTGTGTTTTCTCTCTCCCTGTCTCCTCTGAAGTCCACATGATGAAGACAGTGTGCCTTTCCCTCTCTCTGAATTCCACAACTCCCTGCCTTCTCATGCCCTAGGAGAACTGAAGGTCAGAGATTAAACGTCCATGCTGTGTTGAAGCCCACAGGAACAAATACCTTTTTCTCAGCTATGTGCATAGGTATCTTCTAGGCCAATTACCTTCCAAATTTTGAGCTCCATCTCATTCAGCAGGCAGTCATGCTGGAATGAGTTAATAAACTCCTCAAAAGCAGCTCCTCTGTCTGCTATTGTGACGCCCTTTACTGGGGGTGGTCTTCATGTGGATTGTCTACACTGTTGATGACTCCAATCACCACCAGACCCCTCAGTTCCCTTGCGTTTATGAACTCAGCAAAACCAGAAAATTTCATGAATAGGTAGCATCATGGGCCTGGATGAGCCTAAATAGAGACTGGGAAGATGAGGTCAGTGACCCATGAGGTATACATTGTCTAGGTGGATACTCATAAAGGCCTTTGTTTTTTGGCAGAACTGAGAAGGCGCAAAGTTGGCCTGTGGGGATCTGGGCGGGGTGGACAGAGTTGAAAACAATGGAGGAGATGACATGGCTCTCCCGCAGTCCCTACATTACCTCATGAGATGCATCAGGGAGGTGGAGGGGAGAGAGGCATAATCTGAAAAAGCTGTTTACTTACGCCTGGCAGTTCTAGGTCAGGGCCCAGATGACAGGTAGGGTACCGAGTTAGCGAGGGGAAGATTCTGTCTTTCTTTTTCTATGTGGAACACACTGTAGTTCCAGCAGTTTGGTGAAGCCTGAAGAACACATGGCACCAGGTGACATGCTGGGAAGTCCCAGGGTACAATGTCTGTGGAAAGCAGCCTTCTTTCCAAGGAGGAGTGGCAACTGGCACAGCAAATGCTGGGCAGAGCCAGCGAGGCAGCAGTTGTACTCAGTGGGTGCAAACTTCTCCCTGAGCATGTGTGAGACAGCCCTCCAGGCTGGGAGAAGGTAGGAGAGTTTGGCTGGAGAGGTACAGCAGTTTTGTAATGAGAGAGCAACAAGGTCAGGGAAATTCAGGAATTAACTTCACCATGGCCTTATTTGTATGTGCAGGCTGGTGAGGCCAGGACACTCAGGGGGCACTTGGGTACAAACTCCCAAAAGCATAGTCAAGGCAGAATGACTTAGATCACCTCTTTTCAGTCTTGAAATTAGTCCAGACTAATATCTATGCTTCTTGACCTGTTGAATCTCAAGCCAAGAGCTGGAGGTATCAGGCATCACTATGTTGTACATGGTCTTAGTTGAAGAATAAGAATGTAACTCACAATCCTCAATTAAAATCCAGGGTAGCTGTTAATAATCCAGTGGTTTACATCATCCTGTGTGATTTCTATTGCTGTGGTTAACTCAGGAGCTGTGGACTTTCAGAAGTAGGTAAATAATAACTATATTTTGATATTTTCCCAACCACATGTGTGTGCCTACCAGAGAGAGCAGTGGCCATGGTTAGTCGTAGATTTGCTGATTAAATATGTGCTGATTAAATAAGGTGTTCTGGTCACAGTGTTCTAGGATAATGTGGTAAGACAGAAAATGGTATTTTCTCAATTGGAAAATACCAAAGTTCTCATTGGAAGCTATATCTGAATCAGGATCAAGAGAAAGATACCAGCAACGATTTCATGCCTTAGGTTGGCTGGGTTTATCAGATTCTAAGTGTTATCAAGACACGATTCTGCAAAATCAGCATTTCTAACAGTGTAGAGCTGACCCAAGTGAGTCTTAAGTCTCAGACCCAAGAGAATTGCAGAAGCAATCAATAAGTATCCATTAAATGAATGAGTGCAGTAAAATTGATTCACCTTAACTTAGTCTTACAACTTAGTGTCTTTTTCTTCTGGACAGTTCTCCTCCATCAATCTTTACCATTTCCCTTCCTGATCTGCCCCCTCCCCTCAACCCTCACCCACAGACAGTGTGACAGGGGGAGAAGGGGAGGGCATCAACACTGATTGAGAAGGTCCTGACTGCCAGCACACATTCTAGTCGTATGGCTAGACACTGGCAGAGGTGGAATTTGAACTCAGCACCCCATTATGAGATTTCATGCTTTTCTTTCCCCTTTTTGGATCACTCCCCATCCTCAAAATGTTTCCTCCTGCCTTTAACTCTCTCTTCCCATTTCTGTAATAAAAGAGGACTTTCCAAGAGACAAGAAAGTTGCCACCGCCATTCCGCAATGTGCATTCAGGACTCAGACAGAGCCCCCAGTTGAAAAATACCATCCCCGTTGGTTTGAAATGAAGATTGAAGCAACACTTTTAGAAATGACCCCATGTGTCTTGAAAACATTTTATCATTTAAAAATTTCCTATTGAAATACCAAGACCCCTTAGAGGAGCCACTCCTTAAGCCTTTATAAACTAATATCATAATTTACTTCCAACAGTAATCCCTTCTAGAAAAAAAAATCCTATAGAAATGAAACTTGAATTTGCAATCAGAAGTGGGGTTAGAACAAGTAGTGGGAATCCTCGAAGGGGGATAAAGAGAAGTCAAGGGAAACCAAAGGCAAACTTTATCTATTTCTACTTTTCCTATACAGCTGGCCTTGATCGCCAGCATCTATGTGAGCCAACCAGACTTTGAATCCTCAGTTGTCTCAATCATAAAAGGATTTCCAGATGCAGGGTTACATATGGTTGAGTCCACAGTCTTGGGACTCAGGTTCCTTGAATTCAGCCTCAGTACTCTCCATGCCTCTCCTCCCCTATTTATGGGCAGTATTTCCTTGATAGAATTACTTAACCTCTCTCTACCTTGATTTTCTCATCTGCAGGAGATGATAATCATAACTATTTCCTAGAGATGATAGATGTCTAAGATGATACACATAAAGGACTTAGTAAAATGGCTGTCCAGGAGGAAATGCTCTATAAAATTATTATGATGATTTTGCCCTAATTGACCTTTTCTTATTGACGTCAACCCCCTGTAAATACTTCCCATGTTTCACAAAGGCTCATTGGGTTCTGAAAACTCCTTCTGACATGCCATCCCTATCCACCTCCAGCCCTGTGATGAGATTTATTGATCTTTGGGGAGTGTCAGTCTGCTAGGCAACTTTGAAATGATCTACTTTCTTGCTAGAATCTGAAAATGGAGAAAGCAGTTGCATTTTCTAATGTGTTTTGACCTCAGTTTCACATGGAATAAAACATCTCATGTTCTCAAAGACAGTTCACTACTGCCACAGTTTAGGCAGAACGCAAAACATCTACTCTGGTGTGCTCATCATTCTATGAACAACGACAAAAACCTATTCTCTTTGAATGTGAAAAATACATTTTCTTGGCACGCATCAGACACCCTGGACGAAATCTGGGAGCTTATTTTATCTTCTCTGTTGGCGGTGCCCCAGCTTTCTGAACACTGGTAGGAACCTGAGCCTTTCAAATTCATGGGCCCATCAACTAAAAATATGATGCTTCACACACTCTTAAAAAGATTCCAGTTTAGACTAACAAGAAGTAATTCAACCCAAAAGACTGTCCTTTTCTAGGTTACTTCCTATGAAACCACTTAATCAGCTCTTTTTTGCCTTTCTGCCATGGTTATGGAGTAACGCAAAAGGAAGATTTTCACATTTTACTTTTCTAGAACATAATCTTTTCTAACTTTCAGTGTCCTCCTACACACTTAACAGATTGTGGTTTATCTCTCAGAGAAGCATACATCCTACCCCTTCAGGTCTCTAAGGGAAAGAAACTGCAAATTAATAGAAACTAAGCCCGATTCCTTACCTACGCATCAGGTGTCACAAAGCACAAAGCTTTACTGAGCCAAGAAAAAAAAATCCTGTCATGAAGGGGATAATTGCTTCCACATTTAACACCTCCAAAAAGGACACAAATAGCTAAAAGGAGGATATTTTAAAACTATATTAAATCATTCTAGTAGAAAACCTCAAATTTGTAAAGTGCTAGAAAAAGTGAAGATCAATTAAATATCATTTGCCTTTGAGAGTCCATTTAGCTCATGGAGGTAGGATGAAAGCTCCCTGTGTGCAATTCTGGATGGGGAGAGATGACGTCACCTAGATGGAAGGAAGTTAACTGGGTTTTTGTACAATGAGGTGATGATCAAGATGATTTTTAAAAGATCTTGTGCTTGTCAAGAACCTTTCTTTTGGAATAACTGAAGAGTGTCTTAGTCTTGATATCAAAATGATACAGGCAGCCTTCTTGGCAGTGGCAATCTCTGTCCTGAGTCTCCCACTTTCCCCACCTCATTTCTTCCATCTGCCCTGCCTGACACCTCTTAAATCTCTTCTCCTCCAGGACTTTAGTTTTATCAACGCCCTTCCTAAAATCTTCCTCCTACCCCTACTAGTCTCCATGTCAATAGATTTTTTTTTTCACCACTACAAGACAGTATCTCTTATTTGAAACCTCTTCTCTATCTTCCATTCCTCTATTTGGTTATGCTTTAGTTGAATTTTTATAATTAGTGTCAGATTGGGAGAAATATGATGCTTAAAGAATTATGAATTATAATTCAAATTTTGTGGGGGGGGTGTGTTGGGGAGATGCTCTGCTTAGTTCAACTAGTTTAAATTAGTGACTCAACCATCCCAGTGACTTCAAGGCTTGGCTAAGCTTGTAGTTCACAGAGACTCACAGAGAAACAGTTTGGAAGATCGAGGTTCCATATAACACCTACATCAACAGCCTGTATCACACATGCAGAGCCTAGCTCTCCTCTCAGAGCTGGGGAAGTCACAAAAATAACACCAGCCCTCATCCCTTTGGTGAAAAAATTTCTCTCTCTCTTCCAGATTCTCCCATGGAACTAGCAGACTTTGAAACAGCTAAAAGAACACTTAATGATGTAGCTTAAAAAGATACCCTCGGAAAAAATAGTGTAATGGGAGTTTTATAGCAATTCTCAGGGCCTAAAGTGGGTGCTTCAGATTCAGAAGGCTTTCTATAAATGTTTGCTCAATTGATAAGAATGAATCCAGTCCACCAGGAGAAACCCAGTTACATATCCTGCTGGGAAAATTTGCAGGCTGAATGGGTGATTAAGTACATGTGTTTGAGGGGGCAGAATTCTCACTATCCCAGACAGCCCCCCACAAAAAGCCCTACTTCGAGGTTTGTAACAACAACCTTCAGCATGTGAATTGGGGTGTGTGTGTTTGTGTGTGTAAGATGATTATTTTCTTTAGTTAAGCCTATGCAAGGGCATTTCTTATGACAGTGATTGTACACTGAATCACCTCATGATATCTGCAGTTTTAGCTCCTGGAAAATAAGCAAATTAATAATTAAACTTTGTTACCAAAAAAACGGCATAGACCCCTGCTCTCCAAAGAGGGACAGAGTACAAATGTCATCTTCAAATAGACAACACAGGAAGATACACAGACTCAGGAATGTGTGCACACATACTGCACACCCCCAAGGCAGCAGATGCCTCCTTCCCTGCTGACCCCTGCCAGCCCACGCATGCTATGGGGGGGGGGCAGGTGCTGGACTCCAGACAAGTCAAGCTGGAGCTCTGGGAACACTGCCACAGTGATCGCAACACCCTGAAGTTTTCTGAAGAAAGAAAAAGCTTTGGCCTGATTCTGTTGATTAGTTTCCACCCTGTAGCAGCCAGGTGACTAGAATTCAGGCTGATGATAGCTCCTGGTAATTCCTGGAAAGAACAAGGGTGTGACGTGCAGCCTGTTTTCTTCCTATGATCAGCTGAGCCCTAGATTTGGCCACTCCACTTCCACCTCCAGGGGTCTGCTAAATATTCTTGCGGAGGGAGGTCACCAATGATGCCTACTTGCCAAACTGCACACTCTCTTCAGTCTTCTTTTAAACCAAACTTCTTAACCTTCCTGTGGAGGAGACCACTGGCAGGTCCTCTTCCTCCTGGGTCCGCGGCTAGACTACATTTCCTGGCCCTCCTTGCAGTTAGGTGTGGCTGTGTGATTGGGTTCTCTTCATTTGATGTGCTCTGTGCTACTTCAGACCTTGAGCAGTTTCACCTCCTCCTTTTTTTCTTCAAGCTCTTTTCTTCTCCTTGTTGTCTGGTATGGGGAATCTACTCTCAAGGTGACCCCAAAAAGTGAGGATCAAAACTGTCTGGTTGCATCAACCTGGATTCCTGAATAACTTCCTGGAGTGGAGCATCCTCCCAACACACACACACACACACATGCACGCACGCACACACGCACACGTGCGTGCACACACACACACACACACACACACTGAACTTGACTTTTACAAAAAACTGTAAGCTTCATGTGCAAAGCCACTACATATAAGCCTACTTATTATGCATTCTATTATCCCAATAACTATCCCTCATTTCTTGAAATGTATTTTCCCTTTGCTTCCATGACACCACTGTCTCCAAGCCTCCTCCTGTCCCTCTGATCATTCTTCTCTCTCACTCTTTAAACTTTCCAACCCTTAAACTGGGGAATTTTTCCCCAGGCCCTCTCATCTTTCCTCTTCTCACTTTATATGTTTTTCTGGATTGTTCCTTCTTCCCCATGGCTTCACCAACCAATTTGGAAATAGATAGTCTCCAAGTCCATCCCTTATTCCCAAACTTACCAGCTTCCTCTAGAAACTTCCTCATTATATGTATTATTCTTAGTCAACACCCACAGGCCCCTGACTTTAGGATAACTTTAACCCGTCCTTCTCTCTAACCTTCCATCCTTACGCAAATACTCAGACTTATAAGCACACTTCAGAAATGCCTCACATAATGTCTGTCCCCAACTTCTGTAGTCTTTTCATCTCTACCTCTTCTGCCTTAGTTCAGACTCCATCATTTCTTCATCTCTGCAACAAGTCTCCAAATGTCTCACTACTGCCTGGTTCTCCAGCCAGTTTACCATAACCTTGGTCAGAATTACTAAACAGTACACACATACACATAAAGACCTTTCCTGGATCTCTATTATCATTCAAAATAATAATAATAACAGCTTTCTTTCAAAGAGTGCTTCTTATGTGCCAGGTACTGTGCTAAATGTTAAATTAACATTTATCCCCTTTCATTCTCTGGGTAATTGCTGAGGTAGACACTGTTATTCTCATGTTAGAAATAAAAAAAAAACCACTGAAGTAGTATACTTAATGTGCTCACAGTCACAAAGTTATTAAGTAGAGAAGCTCAAATTCAAAAACAGTTCAGTCTTCATACAGTAAAGGTAGGAAATCATCCACATGCAATGCTAGTAGGGAGGTTAAAAGACAAAAGTAGTCAATTCATTTGTATCCATGATAAGAAGTTAAGGGATACAAAAAACAATTAGATGTAAAATATAATATCAAAAACAGTAATCATGAAGGGAGTAGAGTACAAATGCAAGGTATCTATATATAGAGAGATTGCTATACAAAAACCTCATGGTAAACACAAAACAAAAATACCCACAAAAAAGAAAAAGAAATCTAAACATAATACTAAAGATAGTCATCAAATCACAAGAGAAGGGAACAAAAGAAGAAAGGGGAAAAAAGAAGACCTACAAAAACAAATCCAAAACGTTAACCAAATGACAATAGGAACATACATATTGATAATTATCCTAAACATAAATGGACTAAATGGTTCAACCAAAAGACATAGACTGGTTAATGGATAAAAAAAGCAGCATCCATATATGTGCTGCCTACAAGAGACTCACTTCAGACCTAGAGACACACCAGACTGAAAGTGAGGGGATAGAAAAAGGTATTCCATACAAATGGAAATCAAAAGAAAGCTGAAGTAGCAATACTTATATCAGACAAAATAGACTTTAAAATAAAGACTGTCACAAGAGACAAAGGACACTACATAATAATCAAAGGATCAATCCGAAAAGAAGATATAACAATTATAAATATATATGCACCCAACATAGGAGCACCTTAATATATAAGGCAAATATTAACAGACATAAAAGGAGAAATTGACAGTAATATAATAATAGTGGGGGACATTAGCTCCCTATTACATCAATGAACAGATCATCCAGACAGAAAATCAATAAGGAAACACAAATGATACATTAGATCAGCTGGCCTATTTATAGAGCATTCCATCTGAAAGCAGCAGAATACATATCCTTTTCAAGTGCACATGGAACATTCTCCAGGATAGATCACACACTGAGCAACAAAGCAAGCCTTGGTAAATTTAAGAAAATTGAAATCATATCAAGATCTTTTCCAACCACAACACTATGAGGCTAGAAATCAACTACAAGAAAAAAAACTGCAAAAAAACACAAACACGTGGAGGCTAAACAACCAATGGATCACTGAAGAAGTCAAAGAGGAAATCAAAAAATACCTAGAGACGAATGAAAATGAAAACACAATGATCCCAAACCTATGGGACACAGAAAAAGCAGTTCTAAGAGGGACGTTTATAGCAATACAAGCTTACCTCAGGAAACAAGAAAAATCTCAAATAAACAACCTAATCCTATGCATAAAGCAACTAGAGAAAGAAGAATAAACAAAACCCAAAGTTAGTAGAAGGAAAGAAATCATAAAGATCAGAGCAGAAATAAATGAAATAGAGACTAAAAAAAAAAACAATAGAAAAGATCAATGAAACTAAAACTGGTTCTTTGAAAAGATAAACAAAATTGATAAACCTTTAGCCAGACTCATGAAGAAAACAAGGTAGAGGGCCCAAATCAAAATCAGAAATGAAGAAGGAGAAGTTACAACTGACACCACAGAAATACAATATGCCAATAAATTGAACAACCTAGAAGAAATGGACAAATTCTTAGAAAGGTACAGTCTCCCAAGACCAAACCAGGGAGAAATAGAAAATATGCACAGAACAATTAACAGTAGTGAAATGGAATCAGTAATTTAAAAACTCCCAGTGAATAAAATTGCTGGACCAGATGGCATCACAGGTGAATTCTATGAAACATTTAGAGAAGAGTTAACACCTACCCTTCTGAAACTATTCCAAAAAATTGCAGAGGAAGGAACACTTCCAAACTCGTTCTATAAGGCCACCATCACCCTGATACCAAAACCAGACAAAGATATCACAAAAAAAGAAAATTATAGGTCAATAACACTGATGAACATAAATGCAAAAATCTTCAACAAAATACTAGCAAACTGAATCCAACAGTACATTAAAAGGCTCATACAACATAATCAAGTGGGATTTATCCCAGGGATGCAAGGATTTTTCAAAATCCACAAATCCATCAGTGTGACACACCACATTAACAAATTGAAGAATAAAAACCATATGATCATCTCAATTGATGCAGAAAAAGCTTTTGATAAAATTCAACATCCATTTATGATAAAAACTCTCCAGAAAGTGAGCATAGAGAGAACATACCTCAACATAATAAAGGTCATATATGACAAACCCACAACTAATGTCATACTCAATGGTGAGATGCTGAAAGCATTTCCTCTAAGATCAGGAACAAGACAAGGATGCTCACTCTAGCCACTTTTATTCAACATAGTTCTGGAAGTCCTAGCCACAGAAATCAGAGAAGCAAAAGAAATAAAAGGAATCCAAATTGGAAAAGAAGTAAAACTGTCACTGTTTGCCAATGACATGATGCTATACATAGAACATCCTAAAGATGCTACCAGAAAACTACTAAGCTCATCAATGAGTTCGGTAAAGTTGCTGGATACAAAATTAATATACAGAAATCTGTTGCATTTCTATACACTAACAATGAAAGATCGGAAAGAGAAATTAAGGAACAATCCCATTTACCATCACATCAAAAGGAATAAAATACCTAGGAATAAACCTACCTAAGGAGGCAAAAGACCTATATTCCAAAAACTGTAAGACACTGATGAAAGAACTTCAAGATGACACAAACAGATGGAAACATATACCATGTTCTTGGATTGGAAGAATCAATATTGTTAAAATGACCATACTACCCAAGACAATCTACAGATTCAATACAATCCCTATCAAATTACCAATGGCATTTTTCACAGAAATAGAACAAAAAAAATTTTAATTCATATGGAAACACAAAAGACCCTGAATAGCAAAAACAATCTTGAGAAAGAAGAACAGAGCTGGAGAGACCATGCTCCCTGACTTCAGACTATATTACAAAGCTACAGTAATCAAAACAGTATGGTACTGGCACAAAAACAGACATATAGATCAATGTTACAGGATAGAAAGCCCAGAAATAAACCCATGCGCTTATGGTTAATTAATCTATGACAAAGAGGCAAGAATTTACAATGGAGAAAAGAAAGTCTCTTCAATAAGTGGTGCTGGGATAAGAAGACAGCTATATGTAAAAGAACGAACATAGAACATTCTCTAATACCGTATACAAAAATAAACTCAAAATGGATTAAAGACCTAAATGTAAGACTGGATAGTATGAAACTCCTAGAGGAAAACATTGGCAGAACACTGTTTGACATAAATCGCAGAAATATTGTTTTGGATTCATCTCCTAGAGTAATAGAAATAAAAACAGAAATAAACAAATGGGACCTAATTAAACTTAAAAGTTTTGCATAGCAAAAGAAACCATAAACAAAATGAATAGACAACCTATGGACTGGGAGAAAATATTTGCAAACAATGCTACTGACGAGGGATTAATTTCCAAAATATACAAACAGCTCATACAGCTTAATATCAAAAAAACAAAGAACCCAATAAAAAAAATGGGCAGAAGACCTAAATAGACATTTCTCCAAAGAAGACATACAAATGGCCAACAGGCACTTGAAAAGATGCTCAATATTGCTAATTATTAGAGAAATGCAAATCAAAACTACAATGAGGTATCACTCTCACAGGTCAGAATGGCCATTATTAAAATGTCTATTAATACTAAAAGCTGGAGAGGGTGTGGAGAAAAAGGAACCCTCCTGCACTGTTGGTGGGAATGTAATTTGGTGCAGCCACTATGGAGAACAGTATGGAGGTTCCTTAAAAAACTAAAAATAGAGTTAATCATGTGATCCTGCAATCCCACTCCTGGGCATATATCCAGAGAAAATTCTGATTTGAAAAGATACATGCATCCCAATGTTCACAGCCGCACTATTTATGGTAGCCAAGACATGGAAGCAACCTAAATGTCCATCAACAGATGAATGGATAAAGAATATTACTCAGCCATAAAAAAGTGTGAAATAATGACATCTGCAGCAATATGGATGGACCTAGAGATTATCATATTAAGTGAAGTAAATCAGACAGAGAAAGACAAATATCATATGATATCACTTACATGTGGAATCTAAAAAAAATGATACAAATGGACTTATTTACAAAATAAAAATAGACCCACAGAAACAGAAAACAAACTTATGGTTACCAAAGGGGATAGAAGGAGTGGGGGGAGATAAATTGGGAATTTAGGATTAACATATACACACTACTATATATAAAATAGATAAACAACAGGGACCTACTGTATAGTATATGGGACTATATTCAGTATCTTATAATAATCTCTAATGGAAAAGAATCTGAAAAAGAATATATATATACATATACATGTATGTATGTGTGTGTGTGTATAACTGAATCACTTTACTGTACACCTGAAACTAACACAACATTGTAAATAAACTATACTTCAATTTAAAAAATGGTTTAAAAAAATTTGTTAATAAAAATAGCAAAGCAGTAAAAAAAACAAACAAAACAACAAACAACAAGAAAACAGTTTAATCTGACAAGACCTATGGACTTAACTACCATGCAAAAACTGCCTCCTAGTTACACCAATATTTTTTTTTTGGCCATGCTGCACGGCTTGCAGGATCTTAGTCTCCCGACCAGAGATCAAACCTGGACCCTCAACAGTGAAAGTGCAGAGTCCTAACCACTGGACTGCCAGGAATTCCCTAGTTAGGCCAATCTTGCTAGTATAGTACATTAGACCCAAACCAAGCTCTTCATCCTCATCTCTGCTCCTACATTCTAAAAACTGGACCCTTCAACCTGCTACTGTTGCACAAATGCTTTGCCCTTTCAACATTAAAATCATTTGCCTAGTATGGTGATCTACATAAGGCAGATGCTCAAAATATTTGTTTCCCTCTTCCACTCTTCATGACTCCTACCCATG